>NC_140530.1:38920548-39190548 GCF_057382185.1 Mchenga conophoros | reverse complement strand
TCAGGGATGGGGTGGAGTTCTTCAAACTTGTAGCCTCAGGCTGCTCCTGGTTTAGCCGTGTACCTAATAAACTGACAAAGTATGTGATACAGTCTGTGTAGAAACAGAGATAAGCCTTTTCTCCACACTTGACAAGGTAAAATGTTTGTTTAGTGCTGAAAAAGAACCCGCAGCTACATCCAACCATCCATCCATGATGCTCCCCTCGCTCTCTGTGACTCTGTGGTGGCCATGCATCATATATATCATACAGGAGGTAAAGAAAGTGGATTTAAGATGAAGGAACTCCTCTGCGCCTCTCTCTCTGTCCTCGGTTGTATAAGCTGCTCTTCTTTGAAATCAAATGATTAGACAGCACTATATGCAGCCATAATCCTTAGCATATTGATGGGAAAATAGCGCATACATACAGATAGATATCTCAAGTGTACAATAGAAATGAATAAATCTCATATTGATACCTGTGAAATAGCTCAGGCATATTTCAACATCAATATCTCATCTGATTCATGAGCTGTGTGGAGATTTAAGCTGATGTTGTGGCTCACAACAAAAAACCCTCTGAGATCACATGCTACAATCATCACTACAGACATCAATACGTTTTCATATCCTCTGATATTCACTGGGTAAATATTATTATTATTATTAAATCTTCCTCACTGCTTCCTACCTCATTCTTTCAACTTCTGTTTGGCCTTCTTCTCGTGACCAGCTGGTCTTTAGTAGAAATGTTCTTGGTCCTTATTTTCATCCTCTCATGGTACCACGGTCGTGGTAGCCTTAAGCATCGCTGATGTTTCACCTCTCATCGAACCGGGAAAAGGCCGTGCTTGAGGATTCATAACAGGACGGCCAACGTCATGACAGTAATGTCCAACTTTTACACTCTGTGATACAATCACCAATCAAAGCCCGGTTCCCTAAGAGTTATAAAGTAACTGATTACAATGGGGACGCCGTGACTTTCACAAGGAAAGAGTCACGATTAACATGATGTTAGTTCACTGAACTGAACACCATCAGCAGCAGTACACGAGATCAGACGCTTTAGTATGCTCATTGCTCTCTCCAAGTATCCTGACTGCACTCTGAGAAAGTTAAAGTCAGTGAAAGGCCAATCAACCTCTAACTTCATTGTACAACCACCAGAGTGGAGACCTTAAATACAGAGGTCAACGTTTTCGACTTCAAATCAATACCTGGAGTCCATTAAGCTGAGAGCTCTGACATAGGTGTCCGTTTGGATCAACGAGTTTATGAAAAAGTCTAAACTTTCAGTGTCAGAACAATCAGAATCAATCAGCCATCAACATTTCATATCTCCTGCTCCCTGTGTCGGTCTCAGGATGGATCTGCAGGTTGAGAAAATCAATTACGCTACCTTGATTAATGTTAATGTTCATTCATTTAGCATCTACCACTGAAAAATCCAGTATTTCAGACTGATAACTGGTCTAAACTCATCTTACAGAATTAAACATACTGATCCATTTAATCAAGTGCAATAATGAAAATTAAAACTTGAAGGCAGGATTTCACTTGCATAAAGAAGTTTTTGGTGAACCCCTCAAAGAGGAGGAGAATTCATCGTCCAGCAGTACACAATCCTCAGAGACTCTTGAGTACTCCCTTCTCTTCTTTGGCTCTTTGTTAAATCCAGAATTAAATTCAAAATCCTTCTCCTCACATACGAGGTCTTGAATAATCACACCCCGTCTGGTCTTTATGTGACATCACTTAAGGACCGGATTAGTTGGCCTGCTGGCCAGCCCATGCAGCAGTATATGAATGACTAACCTCGTATTGTGGATGGATTATCTTAGTTGTTCTCCTGACTGAACTTTGGTCCGTTTACAGCATCCTGCCATGCGATTACATTTGTCCCTGACCATCGGGAACCCTCACGTTAACTTTTATCGAGTGGAAAAAAGTTAGCGTTCATCCTCCAGCTTCTCTGTGTTTATGCTAACACAGCTGTGTCACTAGCGATCACGTAGCACATCATTATACCAGCTAGCCCAACTTCAGTAACCCTACAAACGTCACTGCTGTTTAGTTTTCTGTCTTCATTTATGTTGGAAGTGATAACAGAGCTGTACGTTTGAATGCTTCAGAAATCTCTCAGTCAGAACATGCTATATCCTGTTTAGGTGGAAACTAGTGAGCTAACTTTCTGCTAACTTCTAACTTCATTACACTTCATAAATTATTTTTTGATGGATGCCTGGATGTTAAATTTAATTGTTACACCTGGTAAAGCAGCAACACTGATCATTTTATTAAACATGAAAGAATTTGTAACTCTGAGTGATGCCGCAGTGTTCGTTTGGGACCTGAAGCAGAGTTTGGACCCAGAAACGGCTAATGACATCAGACTTAAAGGTCAGATAGAGCACATTGCTCTCTGAATGTCTGTGTGAGGCTCCCTTACAGTCTTTAGACATAGCTTGCTAATAAAGCTAGCTGGAATTAGCTGATGAATTAACACTCCTCTGTCTTGTCTAAATACGGTCAGTTCTCGCTCCAAAAACAATAAAGCAATGGCAGGTGCAGAGTTTAGACATCAAAGGTTATCCATGTTTTTTATGTTAATGGTTAGTAGATTAGAGCCCCACCAACACACTGATGAGACCAGTATATCAGTAAATATGAGCTCTTTATCTGCATTTAAAACACTGATGAATGGCAAAGTAACAAAACGACAGGGAAACCCCCTTTAACCCAGTTATGAATGTGGACATTGCATAGTTTGTCGAGCAGAGGGCACTCTGGAGTCTGGGCTTTTTTTATTATTAATTTCTAGTTCTTGGTTTGTGTTTGATTATGTTAGTTCCTTTTCATGCACAGTCTCTTCATCAGCGTCTCCTGTGGAAGTCAGTCTTTTTCCATCATAACTAAAGCTGAGACTGGGTTTAGTTCTGCCTGCAGAGGCCTGTATTCTGGGCCCGCTCTCTCCCTGCTGACAACTTTTAGGGAATCTCTTGATGTTTCATGTGTCTGAAAGAAAAAAATATATCATTCAAATCTTAGATTTTATGATCACCAAGTGCTGTTACTGGTCTAAAAAATTCAGTACCGTAATGTGATTTGCAAACAGAAAATGTGGAAGGTTCATAAAATCAGAAGATAGAGCTGTTGTAACGTGTAACAACCCTTATTGTGTTATAGCACCACTAGGGGGTGGTTGCCCTACTATTGTAGTAGTTGGGGGGAGTCTCCTAGTGGGTGTGTGAGTATAGCGGCAGCTCATGTTATGTTCTCAGGAGAAACCTTACCGTTGTAACGGGCTGGCGCCGGCGACTACAGATCCCTGCACATGTATGTACGGACAGAGTAGAGCCGTGGAGACCTGGCTCGTATGGTCTTATTTTGCTGACGACGAATAAAGGTCTGTTGTTTGATTTAACTGACTGGGTTTGAATTTTCCGGCTAACCTCCACACCACACGCTCGCTGGACCTGCTAGCCGCTCCTTCCTCGCCAGACTGCTGTGACAAAGGGATTGCATCAGATTTCACAGGCGTACTTAATAGAGTCTCCAGGACAGATGCTCAGAAATGATTCATGCAAAATCACTATTTATCTGTAAAAAAACAACATAAATTTCTTAGAAATAATCTGGAATATATTTAACATAAATTTTGGGTGCTTCAGATAATTACCTCTGCACACTCTGCAGTAGGACCGCCCTGGCTGTGCTGATGCTGGCTAGTTATGCTACGCTGCTGCATTTTCAGATTAGGTTAATAACATGTTTTGTCCTGCAGCCATTTGAGCTTAATCTCAAGTCTCTGGTCTGCAGATAAAATAAATACAAGTGAGCGTCAGTGTCTCCATATTTGATTATTCTCCTTTCAAATTCAGCAACACTGCAGGCGACAAACGTCCACCACACACACACACACACACACACACACACACACACACACACACAGTGCACACAACGCTGCAGAGGGAATCACAAAGGCAAACACACACAGCAAGGTGCATGGACACACACACACACACTCCACACAGGGGAACCACAATTCAATGTCACAGCCATTTTACTATCATCTCAGCCATGGTTAGTATTCTGTCACCGTGCCCGGTTTACTATGAAGCAGTGCTCATTTGTATGTTGATAAAATGTAATCTCCCAGGTGCCTGGCTGCATTTGTGAACACTGTCCTTCTGACATTTGCAGAATGCCAAGCAACACATTTCTCTGCCAGTCGGGTGAAAGTGTGCGTTTCCTCAGCCAAATGTGTGTGTGAGACATTAACTGTTTTTGCTGCATGTGCCAGTCAAGACCCCTGAACTTGTGTGTGTGTGTGCGTGTGTGTGTGTACACCCTTGAATCTGTGTGTACACTTCCTCCCAGTCCCACGAGGTGTGGGAGAAACCAAGACAACAGTAATGATCATGTCTGATTGGAATTAAATCCTCAGATAATAAGATGAGTCTGGCCTTTCAAACTGAGCGCTTGCTGTACCACACGTGTCACAGAGGGAGGGACGCTGGTGGAGACGTTTAAATTTTGCAGCCCACAAGCCAACAGGAACCAACATACCCACGCTGAGAGAGCTTGAGACATCAGTGTTCGTGTCCCTGTCAGGACTCTTGCTGCAGCATTTTGGATCAGCTGAAGGCTTTTCAGGGAGTTTTTAGGACTTCCTGATAATAATGAATTACAGTCGTCCAGCCTGGAAGTAATAAATGCATGAACTAGTTTTTCAGCGTCACTCTGAGACAGGATATTTCTAACTTTAGAGATGTTGCACAAATGGACATATTTGTTTAATATGTGCGTTGAAGGACATGTCCTGGTCAAAAATGACTCCAAGGTTCCTCACAGCGTTACTGGAGGCCAAGGTAATGCCATCCAGAGTAAGAATCTGGTTAGATACCATATTTCTAAGATTGTCAGGGCCGAGTACAATAACCTCAGTTTGATCTGAATTAAGAAGCAGAAAGTTAGCGGTCATCCAGGTCTTTATGTCTTTAAGACATTCCTGCACTTTAACTCATTGGTGTGTGTTATCTGGCTTCATGGACAGATAGAGCTGGGTGTCATCTGCATAGCAGTGTAAATGTATGCTATGTCTTCTAATGATGCTGCCTAAGGGAAGCATGTATAATGTAAACAGAATCGGTCCTAGCACTGAACCCTGTGGAACTCCATAATTAACCTCAGTGTGTGAAGAGGACTCTCCATTTACATGCACAAACTGGAGTCTATTAGATAGATATGATACAAACCACTGCAGTGCAGTACCTGTAATACCTACAGCATGTTCTAATCGCTCTAATAGGATATTATGGTCGACAGTATCGAACGCTGCACTGAGGTCTAGCAGGACAAGCACAGAGATGAGTCCACTGTCAGAGGCCATAAGAAGATCATTTGTAACCTTCACTAAAGCTGTTTCTGTGCTGTGATGAGCTCTGAAACCTGACTGAAACTCTTCAAATAAACCTCTGCAGATGATCTGTTAGCTGTTTGACAACTACTCTTTCAAGGATGTTTGATATAAAGGAAGGTTGGAGATTGGCCTATAATTAGCTAAGACTGCTGGGTCTAGAGATGCTTTTTGAGTAAAGGTTTAACTACAGCCAGCTTGAAGGCCTGTGGTACATAGCCGATCATTAGAGATAGTTGATCATATTTAAGATCGAAGAATTAATTAATGGCAGGACTTCTTGCAGTTTTGTAGGAATGGGGTCTAAAAGACACGTTGATGGTTTGGAGGAAGTAATTATTGAATTATTATTATTATAAGAGTGGGGGTGGGGTGGGGGGGGGGGGGGTTATCTGCCAGTAAATCATTCATGGGAGACATTTTGTCCGAAAAAAGGAAAAGAACGAGTCATCAGCCAATTTGACATCACTTTGACACACATCACAGAGCATGACGCCTCGGCCACACAGGCCTAAAATGTGTATTGGCTGACTGGATGAATTCTCCAAAATCTCAAAGAGGGTATTACAAACAGTTTGCATGGAAGATGCCGACTTTTTCAGAAAAAAAATCCATCACTCTACAAATACACAGATATTTTTCCCCGATGAGCAGTGATTTCCAGGGAGTCACCCAACAGTTTCTAGGCCAGTACAAGTAGAGAAATCCAGAAATGGACACAGAGATGAAAAAGGGTCCAGAAGTGCACAGAAAAAATGGTCATGAATGTGGAATGGGTCAAAATGAAATCAGACCTCGATGTTCTTTTCAGGGGAGGTCTCACAAGACAAAGTACGTTCAGCACATATTCTGACAGCTCGGCTGTTTCGTAGAAGAGTCGAGATGTCAAACTGACCTCACAGCAATCCAGACCTGTCACCCATTAAAAAGATTTGTGCCATTATGAAGAAAAAAATATGCCAAAGGAGCGCCTGAAGCTTTTAAAACTACAGCAATCATCCTCTTCAGTTCTTACAGCGCGCTGTTAAAAGAAGAGGTGATGCACTCGGTGGGAAACATGCCCAGCTTTCTTGAAACATGCCGCTGGCATCAAATTAAAACTGAGCTGATAGTTTTCAACAAATTAAGCATTTAAAAGATCTGAAGAACGTTGCATTCTGTTTCCTTCTTAACAGTCATCTTTGACTGTTTTTGAACCAGCTGTTTGAGTGAGCACAGCTGTCATTAAGTGACTCACTGTTACATATAAAGGCCATAAATATCCTCTGTGACCGATCCAGATAGAATCCTATCCTACCTGCGAGCTTAAAACTTTTCCTTGTCCAGTTTAGCCTCGACTCTCAGACGTACGGGTCCTGTGCATCGATGCAAACAAGCTCTTCGTGCTTCCTTTCCACACAGCAACACTGCATGAGATAAAAAAGTTATGTTTCAAGGACAGGACAGGAGTGCTAGTCCAACACTGACCTGAGGTCAGTTTGCTGGCTGGTGTCATGAAAGTAATTGTGTTATCTGGCAATGCTGACCTTTAGAAACGTGTCCTGTTTGTAATTCATCTGAAGCCTCTAACTTCTCGTCCAGCAGAGTAAAATGCATCGCACTGGCTTCTCAGAGTTTCTTCACGTGTTCATGCTAAAAGCACTGACTGATGGTCTGTCATGCAACAGCACTCTTGAGTTAAAGTGCTGCGATATTTCAGACATCCATCAAACACTCAGTATTATTGTGTCTCTGCTTAAAGCTGGATTCACTTTGGCATCCGTGGCAGCCTATAGATGCTCGAAAGGATAAGAGGCTGTTGAGGATTTTAGTGGCAGAATAGCAATGAGCTAAGAGACGATCCAGTGTTCCTGTAGCTCTGGTGTTTATTTTTACCCTTCATGATGTCACATCTGTGTGGGATTCGCAAACGGAACATAAGCGGAAAGCAGAAAGGAAGCAGTTTGCAGTTAGCCTTTAAGATGTAGACTTTTTAAACTGCGAAGAACCTTGCAGTTATTTTTTAACAGGAAATGATCAGGACAGGTCATCTGATCAATATCTCTAAAGTTAGAAACATCCTGTCTCAGAGTGACGCTGAAAAACTAGTTCATGCATTTATTACTTCCAGGCTGCACGACTGTAATTCATTATTATCAGGAAGTCCTAAAAACTCCCTGAAAAGCCTTCAGTTAATCCAAAATGCTGCAGCAAGAGTCCTGACAGGGACTAGAAAGAGAGAGCATATTTCTCCTGTTTTGGCTTCGTGTTAAATCCAGAATTCAAAATCCTGCTCCTCACATACAAGGTCTTAAATAATCAGGCCCCATCTTATCTTAATGACCTTGTAGTACCATATCACCCTATTAGAGCACTTCGCTCTCGCTCTGCAGGCCTACTTGTTGTTCCTAGAGTATTTAAAAGTAGAATGGGAGGCAGAGCCTTCAGTTTTCAGGCCCCTCTTCTGTGGAACCAGCTTCCAGTTTGGATTCAGGAGACAGACACTATCTCTACTTTCAAGATTAGGCTTCAAACTTTCCTTTTTGCTAAAGCATATAGTTAGGGCTGGACCAGGTGACCCTGAATCCTCCCTTAGTTATGCTGCAATAGGTGGATTCCCATGATGTACTGTTTCTCCTTCCTGTCTGTCCTTTCACTCCGGCTGTGTGTATGTTTCTCTACAGCATGTCAAACTTTTGTTTTCCTTCTGATAGTTTGTGTTTTGTCCCATTTGATGTTGGTCATCTCTCTGCGCTCTTTCAGTTATTCTATAGGAGTGTTTACAGAGCATCGTTCCAGCCAAGCCTGTTATCCTGCAGGACGTGGCCTTAGGAGCTGGGCACCATTAATGTTGAAATATTCAACATGCAGTGAAAACACAGGAGTTTCCTGGCTACGCAAACACAATCTTTCAGCTGCTGATATGTTCAGCAGATCTGATTCCCTGCAAGGAGGAGGGGAGAGGACGGGACTCAAACAACAGAAGTCGCGATGACAACTGTCCAGAGGTGCACGAGAAGATGAATGTGTGTGAGAGGAGCCACATTTTAGACTTTTACAGGAGCACTCAGGACCTTTTCGATCACAGCTTTAATGCTCCACCTGCATGGCTCTAAGCACCTCCTGAAGTGCAAAGTGGTGACCCAGCAACAGCTTTAAAGACTCTAAGAAAGCACCTGTGTTGAAAATGATCCAGAGGTGCACGAGAAGATGACCTTCTTTAAGTACGATTTGATTTCTATGGATCTGCTCTGAGAATAATCTGATCACGCCGTGTCCGTCTGACAACAAAAAAAAAAATAGAAATGTGTTCCTGTAAATGTTTCCACTGCGGACATCACATTATTCCAGGAAACTCTTATGACTTCACATCTTAAATCTGACATGCCAGATCACCTTTACAAGTCCTGCTGAGGCCAAAGCGTAAGCTACAAATGCACCCGTTCAGTAAAGCTTCTTAGAGCTGTACGTGACTTTTGCATGGAAATGCTGGTTTAATATTAAGGCCCCGATGTGAGGTAAATTGTGAAGGCAAGAAAAACAGTCCATCTTCTCTCTCATATGGCAAGCTTTTCTGTGTTCGTGTCCTCTGAGCACATACCGCCACTTACAGCAGCGTGACCTATGTCTCATGTTGCTGCATTTCTTGCCTGGGGCAGCGAGATATACAGACCAAGTCATCTGTTTCAAAGACAGTGGCGTTTAAAGTATCAGTGGAATCCAACTGTCCCCCCTCTTCTTCTTCATCTGCTCGCTCTTCCTCCATCTGGGTACATTCGTTCCCCCGAGGAGTCGTGTCAAACAGAGAGGAGCCGTTATCAAAGGTTGCGTTAGCCCCCTGGGATCAGAGGGGTCGAACCAGAAAGAGGCAAAATGAGACAGGAAGGGGAGCAGAGGAGGAAGGATAGGAGGTGAGGAAAATTATTTTAGAGGGAAAAGATTTGCCATATTGCAGCAGGGCAGATGAGAGGAGGAGGAGGAAGAGGGGGGGAGGAAGAGCAGAGCCAAATGTACTGGAAAGCAGAGTTAGAGGAGCAACAATTGCAGTGGATCCCAGCTGTGGAACAAAAGAAAGTTGAGCTGCTTTTTACTCTTTCCAAGTCTTTCATTCGTCCTTCCCTCCCATGGGTTAAGAGATGGCAGAGGAGGGGCGGAGGAAAGGAGGGGTGGAGAGGAAGAAATGGAAAAGGCTGCACCCGAGGGAGGGGGTGTAAAATAGCACAGTCAAGAAACAATATCTGTCAAAAGAGAAAACCAGCATCAGAAAAATGTATTACAATGTCAACATGTTACCTCATTCAGCACCAAACTCCATCATCGCTGCACTCTTCTCTTTATACAGCGCCGTGCTCTCAGCTCTGTCTGCCTCCGCTGTTTCATCACGTTTGTTCAGCTTCAATCTGTGCAGCCAGTGTTTGTGCAGCAGTTCTGGGCCTGCACTCAAAAACAAAAACACGACTCAAAAGAAAAAGGCAGAAAAAAAGGTCCTCCATCGGACATGATCATCCAGCTACGAGATTCCTGACACATCTGTGAAAAAACGATCGTGGTTCTTAACAACTCTCTGTTCCCAGTCACCAGTCTGAAGTCCTGTTTAGTCTATCAAATGTTCACCGTTTAAATTATTGTTTCATTTTTGAGTAAAACGGACGATAAAACGTGGCCGCTGTAAAGTTTCTATCAGACCTGAGTGAAAAGAAACTGGGTTCTATGACAAAACAACCAAACAAACATGACGAAGAAAAACCTGCAGGCCTCGCGTGACTTCACAGCTGCTGGTTTGTTAATATCCTGTCCATGAGTGAAAGAAGGACTCATCTACATCGTCTCATGTTTAGTTTATCCCTCTGAAGAACAACGTTGACCTTTCGACATGTTTGGTAAAGATATTAAAATGAAGAGGCTAAAGAATAAATCTACCATTTATCAACTGAAGTTAAATCTGTTTTTAGAAATCTTATACAAAACCTCTCTGTATACATAAGTTCTCTGTTAAATATGTGAGATAAAAACATATTTATGATTTAACACTGCAGTTCCCTCACTTAGCAATTCAAGCAACTGAAAATATCGTTTCAGAGAAATCGTTCAGATATTTGAAAGGCAGAATTTAGCTGGCAGGATGATGGTTTTTCCTTGGCAGGACTTTTCTTAGCCCAGCTGGAGTGTTAAAGGTCAACAGAAATGTGGAGATGTTTACAGCGCAAATTACATACGAGCACAGAAGCCTGGGGAGCGCTTACAGGCTCCGGTGGGCCTGACTTCACTCATTAGTTAGAACTGCTGTGTGGGCTTCAGCAGATCCGACAACAGCTCTTCACAAATAAAGCAGCCCCATTCATTTTCATCAAGAGCGCTGTAAAGGACGCGTCGCTGAAGAGGTGCTCAGATAGCTCCTCGGCTGAAATAACCTGAAGGTAGAGAGGGAACAGACCAGCTTTCTGCAGCTGCCACGTGAAGCTTCCCTTTCATCAAATGTTTGGTCTGCCCACAAACAACCATCACATTTAAGGTGCTTCTGTACCTGGATGTAAAAAGCAAAAACCTCAATCCAAAGGCATTCCTCCTTAAAGTAATTTTTCTAAAGGACATTTGAAGTGTTAGATTAAATATGTTTACCATATGCAATGACCCACGTAGTCATCGGCAGCCTGTCAACGGCTAATAAAGCAAACTGTTCTTCAAAGGAAGCCTGGGTGCTTTAAAAAGATTGATCTAACGATTCATCCATCCATCATTAGACGCTCATCCTGGTCCAGGCCACAGGGGAAGGACTCTATACAGAGTGCCCAGACCCCCACTCCCCCAGCTACATTTCCCCCCGGGGGGGCTTCTGGTGGGACACCGAGGTGATCCCAGACAAGCTCGAAGATGTAATCTCTCCAGGGTATCCAGAGACAGCCTCCACCTAGTTGGACATGCTGCGGAGGTCCAGGAGGTGTTGTAGTCACAGTTATCTCCTTGTGAAGCTCTGAGCTCCACCAAGAATCACTGCCTTAAGGAGGTGCAAGTGGATCATGATATCAAGAGCTGGAAGGGTGATGACCCAGACTAAGCATAGTTCTGACGATCTCTAGGCTGGACAGACCAACAGACCATGATACCTGCCCTGGACCCTGTCCTGGGGGAGGGAGTCACATGGTGCACCTCTCCTGTGGGAGGTCTGTTTTCAGCTTTGTTGAGCCATCTGACACATCTGTGCAACCAGGTGAAGTCTCTCAGCTTCATACATGAAACATTTTTCAGTAGCCAGGAAACAAATAGTGACTGCAGAGTGTAAGTCCCTGCAGTCACGTGATGATTTTATCCTGATCACATGTCATGTCTGAATCACATGACCTGTGTCGCCCGCAGGGCAGTAAAATTAAAGCTCAGATCAAAGATTTTGTGTGTTTTAACACTTTTACGTCGATTATATGCAGATTATATCCTGTTGGAGGTATTTTATTTCTGTTCGTGTCAGTTTCCTGTGGTGATATTGGTTTTTTAGGGCAGCTGAACTGTGCAGCTTAATGGAATAACAGAATGAGTGTGGCAAGCTTGTTGCTGAGCTACACTTTGATTTTTACTTGTAGTGAGAAACTGCAGCTGTTGGAGTAGTTTTATAAATATTTCAGTGTGTTTTTAATGACCAAGCCACAAGTTTAACAAAACGTGCTGTCGTCTGTTTAGTTGTATTTTAAAGAAAAATTAGTCAGTATTTGTTTTTTAAGTGTAATTAAAATATTTCAGATTTTAATGCTGATGGAAGAACATGTTGTGCTGACTCCGGAAAACCAGGTTTCCAAAGTCAGCCGCATAATAATGAAAATGTTCATATTCCAGGATCCAAACACAGCTATGATGAAAAAGACGGGACGACAAAAACTCAACAGAAAAATGTGACACAGTCTGAGAAAAATGTTTGTGCTGCGCTATTTTCAATTCCTTATTTTATGCGTCTCTGTGCAGTCTGACATTTGCCAACAGGACATGGACGGTCTGGCTGCTTACTTTTACCGAGGCCCTTCACAGCTTTTGCTTGGTTTCTGTTCATAGAGCGGACAGGAGCAACAGAGCGGCAGATGGAGTGATGATGAGGTTGAGTGGAGAAATCATTATCATTATGTTACTGGAAGTGCAATAAATGTGTGTTTAACTTTTTAAAACCTCTTTCTTTGGATGCTACACAAACTTAGATCAAGTATTTAATGACGTTACTGCAAAATAGACCTCGGCCTGTCTTCAATGAGACTTGAAATCAGCAGCTGAGACCATAAACGCTTCAGGAGAGTGTTCACTGAGGTCATAGGTCACAGGGAGCAGACTTTGGTGTGTGAATTTTGATTGATTCTGTTGTATCCCTTAGTTACTTCCCGTTTTATTTTGGCATTTGGTTGTTTCCTGTTCTGATTTGTTCCCTCTGTGTTCCCCGCCCGTTTCCTCTAGCTGCATTACGTTTGATATTTATAGCCTCAGTCTCCTGTTGTCCTTGGTTGAGTCGTCCCACGTTGCTTTCCAGTGTATCTTACATCTTCCTCCACGAGTTCTCTGTACGATTACTTCTTGAGGACGCTGGTTTTGCCTTTTTGTTTTTTGGACTATGTGTTAAACACAGCTGTACCATAACGTCTACAGTCTGTATCCACAAACGTCGGACGTTGGGCCTTTTGCCTTTTTACAAACCAAAGAGAGGCTGACACCCGATTCACCCGAACCACAAACCGACCTCCTAGTTTTTGTTGTCGTGGCGACGATGGTCCATCAGGACTAGAGAAATCGAGATGCGAGTTCCTCATGACTCGGGTTGTGCTCATGGACAGTGATGTCAAAGTTACTGAGGACACGTCTCTAATCAACGCAGATTTTGACATCATTATTTTGAGGTTCATAATAAACTGAATCTTCTTTGCTCTACTTTTATGTCGCACCTCCACACAAAACTGACACTCAGAATTATGAAATTGAGTAGAATATAGTAGAATTATAGGTCAAAGTTTTACCAAACTAAAGAGCCAATGAATGTTTTGACCTAAAACCATTATTTTTTTTGCGTTGGAACCACATTCTGCATTAAAGAAGGTGGACAGCGCTGCCATAATGGGGGCGCGTCAGCTTTCTCTGCCACCCAGCGGTGATGCCATCAGTCATTGGCAATGCCACAGGGGAACGATCAGATGATTGGACGATGGAGCAAGTCGCCTAACCCTCCTCACGGCTGGTTCTGACAGGTGACTCTGCAGGAAAGGTAAAGAGAAGCCCAGTCCTGAAAAAACCTTTGGGATCTGGATGATTCACACTTATGGTGAGGGGGGGAAATAACATTAGGCCAAATTATTTACGTTTCTAAATAAAACCAGTCACACTGGAAGACAGACTGAAACGGGCATAACGACACATATCCAGAAAATCTCTCCGTAGTTTTTATGGGGTACCCTACGAGCAGGACCATCAGTAGCATGGAACTACAGACAGACTAAACGTCACACTTATCTTGATATAAAGTATAAAGTAGGTCTGAGAGAGACTCCACGGGGAGGATGCAGAAGAGGATCTGCTAAAGAGTTTATTAGTGATCTAGAATCCTGATCTCCCTCCGTTCTCCTTGAACTGTATTGGACCGCAGAGACTGTATCTCGGAGCTCAATTGGTCACTGTCAGAGGCGACTGTCCAACTGAAATCAGGGTGGTGCTCAATATAATGGATTCCTATTGGTTTCTGACGTCCAGACAAACGACACTGGAGGTGAGAAAAATGGCTTATTGATGAATGTCTGAAACTGGAGAGCAGCATGCACAGGGCCTCCTCATTATTATCGGTCTCTGTCTCTCTCTCACACACACACACACACACACACACACACACACACACACACACACACACACACACACACACACACACTCTCTCTCTTTCTCTCTCAAGGAACTTGTGAGGATATTTATTTGATTTAAAAAAGTCTTAATCATAAAATAAAGAGCCGTTAGTCTCCAGGTGAGAAGTGAGTACCAACTGTGTATGTGCATGTCTGTGTTAATAAAGACTCGTGCTTTATAAAGGATTATGTCACCCACTGCTATTAAACTCTTATTTTCTAGTCTAATTAGCGTTTTTGCTGCATCAAATCAAAATCCTTAAATTTCACTATGCAAGAAACTCAGACGTCTCTGACAGTTGAAGCTCACAGCAAACACATTATGGGTCAGATAATGGCTTTGAAAAGGCTCTAACACAACAAGCAGTTCAGGGGCTCAGTGCAGCTACAGCCACCTCCTTCCACCTGTCAGTTAAAGAGGCCACACCTTAAAATGCAAACTTTAAGGCTCACTACTAATTTAAAAAGGTGAGTTGCTGTCTGACATTTTAATATGGGAGTCTGTGGGGACTGACTCACTGCTGGAGCCTCTGCTGGACGTCAGAAGAACTGCAGTTTTCAGTGTCGGCTGCACTTTTCAGTCCTGCAGGTTGCAGCTCGGTTTCACTGCAAGACATGCGAGTCCTTGTCGGACCTTAACTGTGGCAAGAGATCTCTGGGTAGGCCCTGGTGTGGTTTTTCACTACCGAATGCTATCATGCATAAGGTGTCTCTCGGAGTCGGGGGTCTTTACTCAGCTTGTCTCAGCTAGCGCTTCTTTATGAGAAGAGCCTGGTTTGTTAGCTTTCCTGTGCCGGACCCCTTTGATTGAATAATGCCCAACCTTTTAGCAGAAAAAGAGCACACCGCTGTGGACATCATCTTCTGTTATAAATCCTGTTTAACCCTCAAAAAAGATAAAATCTGCTAAAAAACAAAAATGTTCCTAAAACTAAACACTAACAACACAGCACATTTACAAATTTATAAACATCTGATTCTAAACCAACATGTTAAATATTTAATGCAAACCCGTATTTCCACTGCCCGAAATTAAGGATAAAATTTGCTGCTCGTTTTATTGCTCTGTGCGCTCAGGCTGCTGCCTGCTTTAAAGACATACTGCAGTCTTCATCAGGTCTCATGTCCTGGCATTAACATCTGTCTCGAGTGACCGCTTGTTGGGTCTCGCTTAACTGCTCAATATGCTAATAAACCTGTGCATTATTTCCATTTGCAAAGACCAAATGGCCAAATCCTGCAGAGCTGCCCACCTGTTGTGGGCCCTCACGGCCCCCCTCCTGGACCCCCTGCAGTTTGCATATAGAGCCAACAGGTCTATAGACGACGCCATCAACATGGCCCTACACTTCATCCTGCAGCATCTGGACTCCCCAGGAACCTACGCCAGGATCCTGTTTGTGGACTTCAGCTCTGCCTTCAACACCATCCTTCCAGACCATCTCCGAGGCAAGCTTTCCCAGATGAATGTGCCTGATCCCATCTGCCGGTGGATCACTGACTTCCTGACGGACAGGAAGCAGCATGTGAGGCTGGGGAAGAATGTCTCGGACTCCCGGACCATCAGCACCGGCTCCCCTCAGGGCTGTGTTCTTTCTCCTCTGCTCTTCTCCCTGTACACCAACTGCTGCACCTCCACCCACCAGTCTGTCAAGCTAATCAAGTTCGCAGACGACACCACCGTCATTGGGCTCATCTCTGACGGGGATGAGTCTGCCTACAGGAGGGAGGTTGAACGTCTGGTGTCCTGGTGCAGCCACAACAACCTGGTGCTGAATGCCCAGAAGACAGTGGAGATTATTGTGGACTTCAGGAAGCACACAGCCCCACTCCCCCCCATCATCCTGACTGACACCCCCATCACCTCTGTGGACTCATTCCGCTTCCTGGGTACCACCATCACCCAGGACCTGAAGTGGGAGCCCACCATCACCTCCGTCATCAAGAAAGCCCAGCAGAGGATGTACTTCCTGAGGCAGCTGAAGAAATTCAACCTGCCAACACGGACGATGCTGCAGTTCTACACTGCAATCATCGAGTCCATCCTCACCTCCTCCATCACCGTGTGGTACGCTGGAGCCACTATCAGGGACAAACAGAGACTGCAGCGTGTTGTGCGCTCTGCTGAGAAGGTGATTGGCTGCAGACTCCCATCTCTGCAGGACCTGTACACCTCCAGGACACTGGGGCGTGCAGCCCGGATCTCAGCTGACCCTTCTCACCCTGGACACAGTCTGTTTGACCTGCTCCCCTCAGGCAGGAGGCTCCGGTCCATTCGCACCAGAACCTCTCGCCACAAGAACAGTTTCTTCCCCTCTGCTGTTGGACACATGAACAATAACCACATGACTGTTCCCACCACTAACACATGACCCTACGCTGTGTCACTGCATCATTTCATGTCTGGCACTGATCACCACCTGCACTCATGTATATATCTTTCTACGTAGCACTCATAATTCTCATTCTCATGTATATATCTCATGTATATCTCATGCACATATCTTTCTTTCTACATAGCACTTTAATTCTTATTGTTTGCACTGAAGCACCGCAGCAATTTCCTAATGTTGTAAACCTCAACATCTGGCAATAAACCCATTCTGATTCTGATTCTGATTCTGATTCTAATGAGAGCAGTGCAGAAATGAACCCACGCAAAAAGGAAGTGTATAGTCATAAACAATAAACCTTCACAGACCTCTACTATGCACAGACAAACACGCATATCCAAAACTACCAAGGCTGCAGAGAGAGCGAGGATCGCTTCACAAGAGCTCCTGTAAACAGCTTCTTTATTGCTCTGTTGTTAATCACAATAAATCAATATTTTAATACTTAATTATTCATTCTGGAAAGCATTTACATGCACATGCACCCCTCCCTCGGCACAAATACAAACTAAATCTGTGGGAAACAACAAAATGAAACAGATCAGCAATGTCCAAACGTTTTGTGGACACACCAACGAGGAAGCCAACTTTCAAGGCCCGCCTGTATTTACAGAAAATAGACCAAATTACATATTATCAGGGAGATGAAGGCGCTGTGATGGCATGTTTGCCACATCTGAAATTTAGTTGTAGTTTGCTTCACATATGAAAGACTGGAAAAGTGCGGCAAAGAAAGAGGAGGTGATAAGGAGCGAACTGTCAGAGGGCGGGATGGAGGAGATGCGGTGCAGTCGAGGAAACTGGGTTGTACCTTTAGTATAAAAGCGTGCTGGTACACGCTCCCCGCTACAGAGGGCTAAACAGTACGTGACATCAAGTGTTTTTATAATCTGATATGAAACTTCAAACACCAACCAGGGACCTGGTAACAGGTCTACGCTCGTTTTCTTTACGGATTCCCTCGACTTGAGCATTAGTCATCGTGTAGTCAGGGCTTCCTTACCACACTTTGTAATTCCACAGCTCTTCTGTTCCTTATCATTATCTGCTCCTATGGGGTGCATTAATATAATACATGCTCACATAAACAAGCTAAACTGCCCCAAGGCATGCTGAATAAAACATGCGGATGTTGAAATTCAGTGAAATTCCTCTTTAAGTGCATTTGTAATTCCGCGCTAATTTGTTTTCCTAAACTTGCCCACCTTGTCCCTGCCCGCTTCTGACTGTGAGTAAGTGCAGTGTTTGTTCCCTGATAAAAATCCAAGCCAGCCTTGGGTGTGCCGAGCGTTACCGCCACGCGTGCTCCCGAGTTTCAATTACACTGATGTAGAATTCATTTAAGGATATGAGACAGCAGCGATGCCGACTGCTGGGCGCGTTCCTATGGAATAGTGGCAGATTTAATAATGTCAGGAAACAAACTGGAAGTGTGGTTATCTGAACGTCCTGCTGTTGTCGTGCAGCTCGGTCCGGCTCTCGAGCACTGGAAGACGAAGAAGACGCTCCGCAGCGCGTGCTCCACACCACATGACTCATTTCAGCATCATAATTAAATGTCAGACAGTGCGTTATTAAAACCGGTGATGGTAACATTTTATGATCCATATCATAGATTCTGCTCACTGTTACCTGCTCACACGGGTCCACAAAAGGATATCCGGCACGCTCGATTATTCAAATGTTTCTGACTTTATGGTATTTGTATAATTCATAGACTGCACATCACGTCCTCGGGCGTGTGTGCATGTTTGGGTAGTTTGCATCGTTGCCGCCTGTGGACAGTGTTCACCCCATGAATCAAAACGTGACACGTGATGATTTGTATTCATAAATGAATGCCAATATAGCACGAGACGCCCCAGTGCCTCTGCTTCCTATGTGTGTATGTATATATATATATATATATATATATATATATATATATATATATATATACACACACACACACACACACACACACACACACACACACACACATATATATATATACACATAGGTACAGGCATAGTGTACAGGAACATCTGTGCCGAGTATAACCTGGAAGTCCCGAGGTCAAAATGGGAGATGCCCCCAAGGGTGGTGGAGAATGACCGAGCTAAGATCCTGTGGGACTTCCAGATACAGACGGACAAAATGGTGGTGGCTAACCAACCGGACATAGTGGTGGTAGACAAACAGAAGAAGACGGCCGTAGTGATCGATGTAGCGGTTCCGAATGACAGCAATATCAGGAAGAAGGAACACGAGAAGCTGGAGAAATACCAAGGGCTCAGAGAACAGCTCGAGAGGATGTGGAGGGTGAAGGTAACGGTGGTCCCCGTGGTAATCGGAGCACTAGGTGCGGTGACTCCCAAGCTAGGCGAGTGGCTCCAGCAGATCCCGGGAACAACATCGGAGATCTCTGTCCAGAAGAGCGCAGTCCTGGGAACAGCTAAGATACTGCGCAGGACCCTCAAGCTCCCAGGCCTCTGGTAGAGGACCCGAGCTTGAAGGATAAACCGCCCGCAGGGGCGTGCTGGGTGTTTTTATATATAAAATGATGATGATGGAAAAAATGATGTGACTTACCTCTTTTGTAGCTCATGTATTATTTGTCACCTTACATACGAGGCTGCAGTCTTTGATCATTTACACCTGAACTAAAGGAATAAATAATGTAGAGATCAAATGCTATGACTCCATATGTGAAACTCTGCGTATGGGGATGAAAGAGAAGTTCCCCTTTGATGGTCCGCTCGCAGTGAACACACTCCTGTTTTATTTCCTGTTTCCGAGCTTAAGAGACAATAGAGATAATTTCATCAAGAAACCTAAACGACTTTGCCATAGTGAACACCTATCTGGCCTTTAAGGCTGACGTCATTAACTGTTTCCGGGTCCAAACTCTGCTTCAGATCCCAAAGTCAAACGAACACTGCGGCATCACTGAGAGTTACAAACTAATCTAAATTCTTTCATCTTTAATAAAATGATCAGCATTGCTGCTTTACCAGGTGTAACAATTAAGTTTAACATCCAGACATCCATGAAAACAAAATGTATTAAGTTAGCAGGGAGTTAGCTTGCTAGCTTCCACCTAAACATGATATAGCATGTTCTGACTGAGAGATTACTGAAACATTCAAACGTACAGCTCTGCTATCACTTCCAACATAAATGAAGACAGAAAACTAAACAGCAGTGACGTTTGTAGGGTTACTGAAGTTGGACTAGCTGGTATATAATGATGTGCTACGTGAGCGCTAGCGACACAGCTGTGTTAGCATAAACACAGTGAAGCTGGAGGATGAACGCTAACCTTGTTCAAATTAAATAGAACAAGATACAAAACATTAAAACATGTTAAAAACAAAAAAGACACACAAACACAAAAGTATTCAAAAGTATTTTCTCTCAGACGGCCAAACTGCAATACAAACAAATTAAAAAGCAAGGATCAAAAGCAAATTAGATTTTATTTTTCCCTTCAAGCGCATTTTTTAAACACAGCTGCGGGTGAATGACCCATGCCCCGGAAGTAGTCATTGACGCAAAGCCATGTAGCGCGTACGTAAACACAGAGCACATTGAACAGAGAAGAAAGCGGCGTTCCATTTCCAGCTGTCAAGGATCGGGTAGCGACACAAACTATCTGCAAATTGTAGCCTACTAGCAGCGCAAAGGTAGGACTCGCCGTGTGACAAAGTGCGCACTCCCATAAATAAACACCCGGCTCCCGCTGTGGAGAGTACCCAGAAAGTGTGAAAAAGTGGAAAATAAGTATCGTTAATTACCATTCAGTTTGAGGGTTACAACAGAAAATTATATTTCATCTAAGTTTAAGATAGCCTGGTGACGTCACGACGACTTCCTCCCTGTCTATGCGCCGTTTTAGTTGTTTACTTATTTTTTGCTCTGTTTTACATCCCCAAATCCTCTAGTTTTATAGTCTAAGACAGCAGATCACTTCTTAACGTCGGTGACAAGGTTGCATATGTAATCTTGGACACCTTTAAACCTGACCAGGCCGACTGAGATGTTAGGCAGGCCTAGGCAGGCTGCTCATTCGAGGCGCAAGATGCGCCGGGTGAAACGCGCTGGCGTTCGGACCTTTTTTGATACATTTCAGTGCGTGTTGTACTTCTATAACTATGCGTGTGACAAAAAAAAGAATCTTGAATCTTATTGTTCACACGTGCTATCGTGTTATGTGACCTGTCGTGCCAAAGTAGATGGAACATGTTTCCACTGGATTGGGGTTATGCGCGAAGTTGTGTCTTTGTTTTCTGAAGAAAAAAAAGAGTGAAAAACTAGTATCGTTACATTATCATTCAGTTTAAGGGCTACAACTGAAAATTATATATTTGTTTTCACGTGATATCGGACGTGTTGTGCTGGGGACACTGACACCGGGACCCAAACACTATCCCATCGCTGGAGCTACTGGCAGTGGCCGTTGGAGCCGCTGGCGGCGGCGGCCGGACACACAACTTTCCCCAATTCCCAGCAACATAAATGTTCATGTTCAGAACTGAAGAAGCTTCTCGGATGAGAGGTGAAACATCTTCAAGCAACTTAAAGAAGTCCAGACGCTTTTATTTCCAAGCTCCTTTGACTACGATGACCTGGACGACTGAGAACCTTCACAGACACGTTCATGTTCATCCTTTTCTGGTTCAAAGTGATCTTGTCTTGTTATTTAGATCATTTTTTAATTTTTATTTTATAACAAAACATGGTAATAAGCATTTGGTGTAAGCAAAACATGATAAACCTGATATAGCACTATATTACATTTAGTGTGCTTCTGCAAAAAATAGTAATGTATCAAAATTAATGTTGGTGCCAATCTTTGGTCCATCTAAAGGCCTAATTATAATAACAATCAAATATTACTTCAAATGTATTTTATGGAAAATATTTTAATAATTTTAATAATTTATGTTTTTTTGTTTTTGGCTAAAAACCCAGTTCACTACCACTTAGTGAGTTTTCAGACACGTCAACCTCCAGTCGCCAGATGACTGCTGACCCGTCTTTAGGCCTCGAAGACTGAGGCCTTGTGACCTGATGTAAGCTCTATTTGTTTAACTGGTGATACGTGATAACCGACACGTCATGTCTTAGTGCAGCGGTCCCCAACCCCCGGGCCTCGGACCGGTACCAGTCCGTGAGTCGTTTGGTACCGGGCCGCGAGAGTTGAGGCTCGGGTGTGAAATGTATGGTTTTCAGGGTTTTTATCGGTTTTCAGCGTTATTTTGTTATCGTTTTTATCGTTAACTCGGTTTTCCTGGGTCTTTTCACGTGTGTTATGAATAAATCTTCTTTTTTTGGTACTAGTTTTATTTTGTTTTATTTATCCGCGACACCTTAAAGGCCGGTCCGTGAAAATATTGTCGGGCATAAACCGGTCCGTGGCGCAAAAAAGGTTGGGGACCGCTGACTTAGTGAGCCTTCCTTCAGTCAACGTGCCACCACGCCGAGTTTATGCTAAACAGTTTCCTGCAGTCACCGACGCCATTTTCACATCATAACTATTCACGCTGCCACAGTTTTACTGGCATGAGAGTTTCTCTTTCAAAGCTCAGTACGACTCTTATCCTGCCACAGTATATCATTCAGTGTAAGCCTCGCTCTCCTCCTCATTACAGCCTCTCATAAGGTCAGGCAGGCCCTCAAGAACAATATGGCAAGAGAAGACAGATGGGGAGAGACAGGCAGCCACTCAAACAGACAGGCAGAGCTGTGTCAAAACTGAAAGCTGCAGCTTTGCCATTCCGGCATGAGGAGCCATAAATGGGTCTCTTAATTAAGGTCCCTTAGCCCCGTGCGTGCCGCCAAAGGCTGGTGCTGCTGCTGACATCCAGCTAATATGGTTTTTATAAGGGCCTGGAGAAGGATAGTGAGGGATAAGAGAGGCACAGAGGAGTGAGGGAGACAAAGGAAGTGCACATCCTGACGGGCCACGTAAAACATGGAATTCTTTGAAATAAAGTCCGAGCATCAAAATCGGTGGAAATAAGAGCTAGAAAAGGGCGTTTAAACCAAAAATACACTTTGATTTTTACGGTGAGCCATTAAACTACAGCCCCAAACTGCTCTCACATGCCTCTGCATAGCCGTAGTTAATTTATCAGATGGTAGCTTTACCTGGCAGAGATACACCGGACCTCATTCCTGTTCACTTTTTGAGTTGTTGAGAACTTTCTGAGAGTCATCGTCGCTTTGGCCCATCAAGCGCGGCTGAACGCAGTGAGCTAAACAAGCTCTGTAGAGCGGGAATGCAGAGAAACGTACTCACAGCAGTGGCTGGCGCCGCTGTACACTCAGCACAAAATTATGAGACTGTCAAAGGTGCTGACAGATGAGCCACACACGTCTCAGTGCTGATGACAGAAATGTTTACTGTGAATAGATAACAGATGTGATGCTGAATTATTTATTTCAATAATGTCTTCCATCCCTGTAACGACACCGCTGACGGCCGCAAGCAAGAGATGTACAGAGAGATGGAGGGCGAGAGACATGTGCTGTCAGCTATAGATGTGCCATTGTCACTCCTAATAAACCATGGCAGCCTGGTGACTAATTAGCCATAATTTTGCTCATTGGGGCTTTGAAAAATGTTTGAAAATCTTGCCCGAGTCACAGTCTCTCTGCCAGGAGGAATGTCACAGCCAGGCTGGGTCTAAGCGATGCTGGCACGGCATCAAGAGAGGCTGGCGTGTCGTCAAAAAACTCCCCGAATGCCCCCAGCCCTGCAAGAACTCGACAACAGTTGGAGGAAACTTCAGGGACAGCGCGGTTTAGTCTTTGGCCTCGATGACCTTGATTGAAATGAGGAGGAGCTCATTGGTATGAATGCTGTCTGAATGTGTCCCCAAGGCTCAAATACACGTGGAACTACTTTCAGGAAGTAGCCACTTAGTAATGCAAAGGTTATCACTACCCAGCTCAACAGTCACGCCAAATACGAGGCAATCGCAGGGAGGGGAGGCAGCTTTTAGAACAACGTGCTCTGCGGTCGGATAATCGAGTACATCTGCAAATGTGCTCCGAATAGCAATTCCACAGATTGTTTCCACGCTTAGTTTTGTGGTTGTGGTCCATAAATATGTCTGCTTCACAATCTAAATATCTGTGACAGCAATAATGAAATAGAGTTTAAGACGAGGCTGTAAATAAGGATTTCGTAGCTCTGTTTGCTGCAGCGTACACTGGATATATCTCTGGGGGGCAGAATGTGATATTGGTTACAGCAAGACAATATTTATGGGGTGGTTATATATCACCAGGTAGTGTGAAGACTTTCCAAATGTTTATGGCATTTAAAGGTCAGCGAGGCTAAGAAAAAAACAAAAATACCGTGTCCATGTTTACCCGCATTTTCGCTGACTCGACCACAAACTGCAGCTCATGCATTGACTTTTTTTAACTGAGCATTAATAAGTAAGTATTTAAAAACCATCAGGCTGATATAGATTCAACTGAGTCACATGAAAAAGTCCCCTGAACCTCGCCTAAAACCATAAATTTCACTGATCTTTACTTCAAAGTCATCTCCTCGTGCACCTGTGGGGCGCTCTCAGCTTGACTGCTTTTATAAAATCCCTCAGTAAAGGTTTTGGCCTCAGTTACAGGCCCGGAGACCAGCTGATGACCCCTGGCAACCACCCATCGCTAAGGAAATGTGTACTCCCGGACCAGCAGGCGAATTGTTGCTGGGTGAAATTAGTTGCAAAGATTGTGCTGCACCACAAACCTTGTTATTGCTTTGATTGCTAGCAGGTTGCCATGGTCACCCACAGTTTACATGCTCTGAGCTGAGTAAAACTTTAAAACTGTATGGAAATGAAAAACATTCACCTTCAAAGTAAAAGTTGTTCTTACTGCTACAAGCAAAAGGAACAGCTTTTAGTTTGAAGGTGAGTGGTCTCCCACTCTTCCACTGCGAAACGACTAATAACTGCCAACAATGTCCACCAGTGGCCTGCAGCTGCAGAACACTCCTTTTCCCACAGCGACCAGTGGTTTCCAGATGGTTGCTGACCAGTCTCTGGGTCCGTGTGACTGGGACCTCCTCAAGTGTCCAAATGATCCGAGGCAAATCTGTTGAATGGTGCAGGTCATGAATAAAGACTGTGCATCATATGTCTCACAGAAAGAGCGAGGGACTGAGATGCTTGTTGTTGGATTCTGTGGAGTTGGACGTGGTGACGGCACTTCTTTATTTTGACATTCGGTTTTACTGGTTTTACTGTGGTTTCACAATGGGACACAGACAGTCCCGCTCCGCTGTCACGTCCGCTCTCCTCCACTCCCACTGTCACTGTGAACATATAAAGAGTCACATTCACATCCCAGCACACCTGTTCGCCCCGCCCCTGCGCCGCCCCGGGAGCTCGCTGCGTCACCCCTCCTCTGCAGCCGGCCAGAGACCACACCCACGCCACAGATTCCATCAGCCAGTTTCCCTTTGGATCGTACCCAGCCGGCTGCAAAGAATGTGGGTTTGATCGACAGAGCAGCCATAGCAGGGTAGCAGAGGAAAACTGAAGGATCTGCAGTCAGAGCTCCGAGATGCTGGATCCATGTACCTGAGGAAATAAGCTCGGCCACTGTAAGTCTCATCATCAGAGAGAGAGCGACTGCAGCTTGCTCTACCGACTAGGATTTCTTTACTTTGTCTTATTCAGATTTTTGACTAGTGTAACTGATAGCATCTATAGTTATTTTTCACACTTTTATTTTATGGAAACATTTGATAACGTTTACATTTTCTGTCACTTCCACTCAAATAAGACTGAAATGAAAGTGCTCAAGGTTACAGACAGAGCTTTTATGCTCAAATAAAATCCAATTAATAACAGATGTGATAAAGCTCACCTTATCGGACATTTTTTACAAGTCTGTATCACTTTGTAATTACCAACACACTCTTTGGGTCGGACTGCCATTGTGTGTTCGGCTCTGTGTTGCTTGTGTATTCAGAGTTGACGGAGCTCAGCTGGTTGAGAGGATGTTGGCTCTAAAAAACGCTGAACAACAGTAATTTATACTTTTGTGAACATATGCACTGGCAGAACTTAAAATGAGTGACGAGGACGCTACGTCATGGCCAGAAACGTGTATTTATACCTAATGTTTCAGAGAAGCCTCCGTATGATGGCTTTATGCTGCTGTAGGTGCCGACACGCCATGTGGGACAGTCACGTGATGACACTGGAAAGCAGCCCATCGTCCCCGGCTCGGACTAATGAGACAGATGAATCCAGACAGCTCAACAGTCGCCGGTTACAGCCGAGCTGCCCAAAACCTTCTGATTCTGGTCTCGGGATCAACGACTGTTGGTGCCCACAAAGTTCTTTTAACAAGTACTGAAGGAAACTTTGGCAAATGATAATATTTGAGAATCATTTACACCATAATACTGCATCACCCAGCTAAGCTGCTGTGTTTTCAGTGTGACTGGTTTTCTGCTGGGATTCGGGGTTGCCACCACACACTCGCTCCATCTTTGTCTGTGTCACAGGCCGTGTTACCACAGCTCACTGCTTTATATAACCAGGAGATGCAGTTTTCTGCCTGCAGCATGTGGGCATCATCCTGAGGCAGCAAAACATAAATGTTTTTTTTGTTTTTACTTTTAAACTACATTTGTTTTCCTTTTGTTGCCTTGATTTTATGGATACACAAGGTCAAGGTAACTTTATTTATACCCAAAGGCAAGGTAAATTTGCTTTACAGAAAAAATGACAGCATTTGGCATCCCTTTAAAAACACACATACCTAGTAAAGATGTAAACCTCACTGTGGCACATATATAGTAATTTTAATATTTCGAATCAAAAACAATTCTTATTTAATTCAGTGACAGCAACGGGGACAAAGCTATTTCTATAACGCTTTGTCCTACATCTCGGAAATAGAAACCTCCGTCCTGAGGGAAGAAGCTGAAATCCACCCCTTAGAGGATGGGAACCATTTTTAAGGATTGATAAAGCCATCCTCTGTACCTGCTCAGAGTACAGGGAGGCTAAACAAGACTGTGGCTCACCTATCGGACGACTGGACCATCTCACTATCTGATTTAGTTTTTCTCTGTGGCAGAAGTCTGACCGAACCATGCCACCAAACAAAAGGATAAAACAGACTCAATAAAAGAACGAGAAAACAAAGTTACAATTTTTTGGTCAATGTGGAAATGAGCGAGTTTCCTAAGACGATAAAGGTGCTGGTGACACTTTTTACAAACTGATTTGCAATTTTGATCAAAGTTCAGTTTTTCATTGATTATGGTGACAAGATGTTTATATGATTGTACTTGCTCTATTTTCTGACCTTTAATTAAAGTGACTCCGTGCCCATTCTGTTAATGTTATTACCATTATTATTCTTATGATAAATTATTTGACATTCAAGCATTTCAGGAGCAAACCTCCGGTGCCGAACCTTCCCATCGCTCATCGGCTCCTGCTCCCTTTGCTCCGAGGAGTTTTTTGTGTGCGATCAGACTGCATCACTCCTGCAGTCACAGATGACTTCAACACAGTTTTTTCAGAGTTTTATGCCAAAACGATGTGGGAACTATTTGTTAACCCCCCCACCGTGTTCTGTATTTAAGTTGAACACTGCCTGGAGCGAGACATGGTGTAATTAGACTCATAGGTGAGAGACATTGTGCAAACCTAGCAAGACTTTGGCTAATTAAAATCTGGAGTTACTCCAATTAAAAGGAACAATGTGCCAGTCTAGCAACTGTGAGGCCCCCAGAGTCACCAAAACGGTTATTCAGATTTATGGCTTCATTTAGGTTATTAGATTTTGAGTGAAACGCTTTTTCCTCTCAAATATTCATTAAAAGCTGATGTAGGTAAAATCTCTCAGAAAAGTGGATTAAATGAGAGTAATTTCAAACCGGAGAAGTGACGGGCTTCCCATTGGTCCTCTTTAATTTTCCAAACTCACAGAAAGTGATCAACAGGGTGGAGGAGAAGTTTTCTCAGCTGTACCGCTCCACACAAACAGCAGACGTGTCAGCTGTGCAGCAGTGAGGACACGGTTTAAAAATGTTGGGTCACTCTGATAGATTTCAGTTTGAGCACTAAAACACATCAATCTGGGACAGAACAGTTTACGAAACTGAACAGGAGCACTAAGACACTAAAGTCTAAGGCTGATCAGGGACAGGATGAAGCCCCCGAACACTTAAACTACAGCCTGTAACTCAAAAACTCATTTTCCTGCATAAACCCCACGTTTCAACCCTCAGGCTGCGAAAGCTCTGACCTCATCAAAAAAGCAGATGGAAGAAGCACCTGAAAACAAACAAACACACAAACAAACCCAGCAAAACAGAGACTAAATAGGAAATATCTGTCTAAAAATAGCTTATGATGCTGATCAAACGTTGCAATGAACAGAGCTGCATTAAGTTTGGCCCAAGTCACCTGCAGGTCATGTTCTGCAGCAGGTCCAGGCAGCGGTGGCAAACTTGTGCCTCCCTGATGGAGCTGGAACTCCTCCACCCTGCGACAGAGCTGCCTCCCAGTTTGATTTTTATTTAGTGGAGGAACTCGGCCACTGACCCCAAATAAATTTAGCATAGCCTGGCTCTGATGCCGAGTGACACAAATCTGAGTTTTGTTTTTGAATGAATAATTATTATAATAATAATTATCAATCTCTGGCTCTCTTCAGCAGCGTCTTTGTCCTGTTTTTCTCCCCTCAACCCCAACCGGTTGTTGGGCTTTTCTCTGCATATAGGGTCTCAATATAAAGCGCCTTAAAGCTGCTGTTGATGTGATTTGTTGGTATGTAAATAAAATTAAATTGAAACTGAAAGCTGAGTTTGGTAAAGCTTTCTACTTTCTACTGGACTTTAATAAAGACGATAGTCACAAATGAAGGTGGATCAGAATCGCCTTGTTACGGATGGTTACGCCTCACCTCTTTACAACCAGAGGCGCCCCCTGCTGGCCATCGGAAAGCTTACAGCTTTTAGAGATCAGCGCTAATATGACTAATGTGTATCTTGAACATGTTTTGTATGATTCAGATAACTACAAGATGCAAAAAATGAATGTTTAGTTTCTGCTGAGTGGAACCTGGGTGGATTTTGTTTATGTGTATAAACCCAGCAGTGTCATCTATCATAACAGACTTGCATTTAATTATTATGAGCTATGATGAGTCGATGTGGATGTGAAAGCATCACGTCAGTTGAACATTGTGTTGGGAACAACAGAAACTCTATCAAACTGATGAAACGTTCACGTGTTATACTAAAAGCAGCGTCTTCAGTCAGTTCAGCAGTAACCGTGGCAGAGCTCGCTTCTTTAACAGAGGTTATTAAGGGTGAGTGGACTGCAGCCCAAGACTGCTCGACAAATCACTAATCCTGCCTCATAACGTGCAGGCTCCACTGTCATGACAAAACCAGCACAAATATGAATCATAAACTCTGGACATGCCGAAGAAAATCATTGTGCAGGAGATTTGGATCTTTAATACCCGAGCCCATATTGACTGAGCAGGCAGGTGCGTTACCCCTGAGAGACGCTGTGCTGGCAGCAAAATCATCCTGCATTTGTCTTACTTTGGCCTCCAGATGCTCCAAAAGGGGAAAAATCTCCAGCACTGCTTGCTTTGCAGAGGTTTCGTGATCTTTATGGAAATACCGATCATGTCACAGTTAAAGGGATTATCACTTTTCATATGGACGACAAAAAAACACGCGTCAGTTTCTACGTTTCGCCGAGTGTTTGCTCAGCGAAGAGCAAACCGGAGGCGTCTGTATGTGAGGGTGGAGGCCATGCTTATTTTTCTTCCCCTGGTTTATGCATCACCCACAGAGATCACAGCGCTCATTTAAATACTGTTTGTCCTCGTACACACGTTTAACTTTCGCCTCTGAGAGGGTCAGGGCTTTAAAATAAGAGGTAGGTTCATGGTGATCGGCAGCTTCGTCCTGATCTCCAGCGCATCAAACAACTTGTCCTCCAACCTGAAGCTCGTTCCTGGGATGCAGCAGGCAGTGCTGAGGAAAAAGGAAATCTGTCCTCTTTTTAAAAATGAATGCATTTCTTTCTACCTTACACTACATGTTACTCCAGGACATTAAATAACACTATGTTTCCCACATGTCCACACTTCTCTCTGTCCTTATAAGGACACAGAGTTTTGTTTTAGCGGCCTGGTTGCGTCAGAGGAACGACGGCCAGTACAGACGAGTACAGACGAGTACAGGACGTGTTGAACCCTGATGTATCTGACAGGTTTTTTCTGGCAGCTGTTAGCAGACAAACAGCTGCTTTGCCTGAACTGCATGTGTGTATACACCTCTCTGCATTCAATCATAATTATTATTTATCTCTGGCTCTCGTCCACAGCGCGTCTTTGTCCTGTCTTCCTCCCCTCACCTCTTCCTGAGTCCGGTTCTGCCAGAGGTTTCTTCCTGTTTATATTTCAATCCCAACACTGTTCAAAGAGAGTTTTTCCTTCCCACTTTTGCCTTTTTGGGCTTGTTCATAGGGATCGTTTGATTGTTGGGTTTTCTCTGTATTATTGGGGCAATCGTGGCTCAAGAGTTGGGAGTTTGTCTTGTAATCGGAAGGTTGCCGGTTCGAGCCCCGGCTTGGACAGTCTCGGTCGTTGTGTCCTTGGGCAAGACACTTCACCCGTTGCCTACTGGTGGTGGTCAGAGGGCCCGGTGGCGCCAGTGTCCGGCAGCCTCTGTCAGTGCGCCCCAGGGTGGCTGTGGCTACAATGTAGCTGCCATCATCAGTGTGTGAATGGGTGGATGACTGGATATGTAAAGCGCTTTGGGGTCCTTAGGGACTAGTAAAGCGCTATACAAATACAGGCCATTTACCATTGTAGGATCTTCATCTTCTGATATAAAGCACCTTCAGGGGACTATCGTTGTAGTTTGGTGCTCCATAAATAAAATAAAATTCAGTTTTTAAATTTCAGTTTGTTCAGAATTAGAAAAACAAACTGAAGTAAATATCAGAATCTGCTGTCAGACAAACTGTCGTCTCTAAACATCGACTTGAGCTCCGCGTTCGACAGTCGGCGTTCCCGTAACAAGAAAACGTAACGCTGATCTGAATGAAACAGTGATTTCACTGCTCAGAAAAATGTGATTTGTTCACGAGTAAAAGAAGCATTCATGTTGACATGATGACATCACATCAAGTGATTGGCTTATTTCACCACATCCTGAACTGAGATGTGCTGAGAGGTCATCTGAGTACAGTGGTCAGCAGCAATACTCAGGGAGGCTGCGGCGTTTAAACGATGCTCGGTGGGTCACCTTAAACCGCCTTTCTTCCACCGTCTGATGCTCGATTTGATTTCAGCAGAGGGTCTGGACCGTGTCTTGTTGCTGCCATGTGATTGGCTGATTAGATATGTGTGCTGAGGAGCAGATGAACAGGTGCATCATCGAGCACTGCATGTGGAAACATCTGAATTTCCCCCCATTAAATTTCATTTAATGTGACTTTTTTCCACAGCGGTGAAACTGAAGGATGTGAAGCTGTGTTCACGTGTTCAACACGTCGACTCCTTCCTCTCTGTAACTCCTCCTTCCTCTCTGTAACCCCTCCCTCCTCTCTGTAACCCCTCCCTCCTCTCTGTAACTCCTCCCTCCTCTCTGTAACTCCTCCTGACTAACATGAGATGTGCAGATATGTTTCCAGGACCATTTTTCACCTGCACCTTTCATGTGAGGGTAAACTTTGTTTTTGGCTCAGTATCTTTCACTTTTGCTAACTTTTTTAAGTCTTTCTAGGCCTCCTGCCCATTTCCCCTCACTTCACTCCTCTCGCCTCATCCACCAGTGTTCAATGTCAGTCTGCCAGAAAAAAAAAGAAACTCTTTAATTAAGTTTACTGCTCTGGAGACTTATCCTCTCATCAGAGTCTTCTCCCTCTCTTTGCAGCGCTCTCAATAATGTATTTCTCGCTCTCCCTCTCTCTTCTCATTCACAATATCCCTTCTCTTCCACCTCCACTCATTCACTTCTCTGCCATCACTCTCATGCATCCTGCTTCTCCCCCGTCTCTCTCCGACTCTCCAACCCACTCACATTCCCATCAGACAAATTCAAGCATTCTTCTTCTCTTCTCTCCCACTTTCTCCTCGTCTGCTCTACAGCTCTCGTGTTCCCAGCGCTCTGATTGGCACGCAGCAGATGTTAGACAGCTGTTGCAGAGGAGATAGGTTGCTCATTTTTGCCTGTTCAGCCTCCAACTCCGTTACCTCGCCTGCTCCCCGTCCGTCTCCATCTGTCTGTCCAGCTTTCTGTCTTTAGTCTCAGAGGAGAGCAGGACCCGTCCTGTCTCTTTGACCCTGAATCTCACTCTGGTGCTTTGTTGTTTGGCATCAAGCCTTCTACACACACACACACACACACACACACCTGTGTGCTTTTCAAGGTGAATTGCCAAAGTTGATGCTCGTGTTGCAGGCTGGCTGCTGGAAAAGCAGCATTGATTTCTCTAAACTTTTTTTCTGACATCGCCGCAGACCTGAGGTGAAAAATGACATTTCAGAGTAGGGTTGCCAACTCCCTGAAAAATAAATAAGGGACACCTCGTGGCCAGGGCCGGGCAACCAAGTTGTCTTCACCCTTCCCAGTGTGGTGAATTTTCTAGCTCTTTTTTTGTGTGTGAAATTATTTTTTTAACCCTTTGACTTGAATTTGATTTAAGTAGATGTGTATTCTTTGTGATATGAACACATGTGAAACAAATGATCATTTAGCCATTTATTTTTAGCTCAAAATGACAACATTAACACAGTAAAACAGGTCTCCTTCTTAAACAGAAGCCTGTCATGCTTAACTTTTGAGAATATAAGTAAATCTTTCTTTAAAAGAACTCTGTCCTGCTTAACTTAAAATAATAGAAAACAATAGAAAGAAAAATATTCTTGTAACAGTGCACATTTAGTGCATTTAGTACAATTGGCTTCAGTTGAAATATTATTTCAGCTTTTCTAATGCTAATCAGCTGCTCCTGTTTGTAAACCCACTTGTTCCCATGATTACGCATCTTAACTCATCATCATTATTCATCTATGTATTACTTTTATGTATTAGTCATCTATTTGTTGTAATCATCTATCCTTGCAGTTGTTTATTACACAAAATAAGTTATATTATCACACTTCTGGCCACATAGCGCTGATATTCACTGCACATGCCCATATTAACTTTTTCCAGCCAGGTGTTTTCCTTTTCCCATTCTTCCCTTTCTCTGAGGGGAACAAACATTGCTGCTCTAACGCTGGGCTCACACTGTGCGGTTTTAGGCCCATTTTGAGCCGATTTTTGAGTGATCGGACCGATTTTGGCCTTCATCGTGCGTCGTGTAGTATACGTGGGGTAACGAGAAGTGATTAACACCTCACGACCAGCTCCCGATCATCAATCGCTCGTGAGGGTGTCACCACAGGCGCTCACACTGCACACGCGCAAACGTCGGTGAAAAAGACGTTGCAGCACGGCTGTGCAGCGTGTGATCTGGACACAAGCGATGGAGGCACAACTTGTAGAACTTTGGAAAGCTCATCCGAGCCTTTTCGATGTGGCATCACAAAATTATCACGACCACAACAACCGTGAAAATAGTTGGATTTACACTGCTGCTCAATCACAGCTGCCCGATCATGTTTTTCATTAGCAATTTAGCAAAGTTGATGGTGGTGGTGTGTCTGTGTGAGTGAGAGACAGAGAGAGCGAGCGACAGATTTTCTGTTATAACCTTCATGTTATGGAGGCACAGTGTGAGCACTCAGGTCGCATCAGAGCATCGGGCGGTATAGTGTGAGACCTGCATCGTGACCTACCAACTTCTAACCCCTGCGAGTCAATCGTGCAGTTTGAGCAGGAGCTGAATAACGCGACTGAAAAAAATCGCACAGTGTCTGCCCAGCTTTAGGTGTACTGTCGTCCGAGACTTGCACCGCAGTGACGGCGTTTGTTTCCCTGTTGGCCATGCTTCTTGTTGTGGTCATCTGTTGTCTTCCGGTATTTTCTCCGTAAGCGACCTTTCCTCGACCAATGAGATGAGCGGTAATCTGAATTGTCATACTCGAATTGTCATAAGTGTGCTGTCAGCTCATTGGTCACAAAGCAGGAGAGGGGCTGGGAATTATGCTTTCAAACAAAGCGTTAATCCCATTAACATTTATAGACTACTTTTGATTCTCACTGTATTACGGGACAAAGTGCGTCCCTTATTAGCTCAATACGGGACGTGTTCTTTTGTTTCTAAATACGGGACGATTCCGTATTTTAAGGGACGGTTGGCAACCCTATTTCAGAGACATTTCTGAAAAATCACCACGACAGTGGGCGCGTGGTTGCTCGGCTGAGGTCGGCACATTTTCCCACTCGAGCACAACTCTGGATCAGTGTTGGACGTAACACATTATTGCAATCACACCTTTTTTAAATGCAGAAATGTAACCTGTCAGGTTACTAAATTCAGTAATCACATTACAGCTACAGTTATTAAATGGACCCAAGAAATTAAAAACAAATGGTTTCATATTTTCTGTTTATCAGTTTATTTTGAAAATACAAGAATGAGGACGGAGGATGCAGGAGCTCAAACACTTCCACGTCAGTCGTTTTTCCACAGTCACGGTGGGAAAACTCAACACTGTCACATTTTGGAAAATGTAGCCTTTGGAGCTACACCACAGTCCATAAAGCATGAGGATGTAATTCTGGACGTCCCGTGTTTAAATATTTGATTCCATCCTTTCAAATAAATCAATATTGTTTTAATTCAACGGCATTAAGTTTTTTTCACAAGCCAATAAACTCTGAGCCACTCTAATCTGAGGGTTGTTGGTTTGGACAATAAATTATTATTAATAATAATTAATGTTTTCAGCAGTGCAAAAACTGGTCTCGTAATAATGTCAGGGAGTTTTTATGCCTTAAATAAAATAAGATATATACGTAATCTACACTGACTGTGACCTTTGACTGGACCCGAGACTATTTATATATTGTTACATATAAAAGATCTAATTTTCAAATACAATCAAAGGTTTTAGTTTAGTTTTTTTTCAGCAGATGCTGTTTGCAGGTAGAACCAGTTTCTCAAATGGAAACCAGTGAGCAGTTTGTTTTGAAAGATGTGTTTGTTTGCTTTTGAATATTTATTATTGCTGATTAATATGACAAAGGTATTTCTTATCAGATTACTGGATTATTAAAATAATCATCTTGATCCCAGATCGAACGATGGAAGTGTTTTTTCCTCTATTATTTCTGATGACTGAAATATACAAACCAGACCTCGAACACCTGAAAACTTTGGTTTTAAAGGAGAACAGACTCAATTGTTTTCTCATCAAAGGTTAGATATGAAGATCAACAACTCTCATGCTTGTACAATAAATTTAGGCGTGCAGCGAGCAGCTGACCAGCTGTCATAAAAAGGATTTCCAGCCTGCCCAGGTCGGTCTGATTTAGCCACGCCACACTGAGCCGTGCCGAGCCGTGCCGCGATGACATGTGTTTCCATTACAGCATCACTGCAGGAGGCCAAGCTGTGCTAATGCGGTCCTGCTCAGCAGCAGCAGCGACCGTCAGTGGACGTCAGTTTCCTCCTCTCGGGTGTTTCTGGCAGCTAAATTTGTGTCTGTGCTGAAGATGTGTCTGTTCAGCTGCCGGGACTTTACAGCTTCCACCTGAATCTGTTCTGAGGGGATGAAGTAGTTTTCCTAGAGTTTCATTTGGAGCCCGGTCCTCTAAGGGTTCCTAGTCTGTCTCTGACCTGGTAACAGTTATTTTTAAAGGATTTTCTCTGGGTGTTTGTTCTTAGGTCAAAGCAAATCGATTGTGTGCAATATCCGCAGTACTGCACTGAAATTAAAGCTGGGACATGGATTATACTCAGAGGAAGAATAGAAACAATAATACATGAAAGCAAAGCGACAATCAACACAGAAGAGCAAGAAAATTTGAAAAAATGGAACCAAATCATCTTTTAATGTTACAGCTACAGCAGAATGGAATCAGCTGCTTTGTGTGGTCCTATGGTGGCTGCTATGGGACAAACATGTTTTAGTCGGCCAACTGAGATCAAAAACATTTAGAGGCCCTTTAACAGCTGCAGCTCGGGCTATCAGTTCACCGTTTACCTCAGCTGGGTGACGAGTGCCCACCTTCATTATTGTGGAGGAGTCTGAGAGAAGTCAGTGAAGCAGAGAAGCTCACGTCTGACTGATGACAGTGATACTGAGGCTGAGGACATGCTACTCTGTTCAAATATGGTGGGGGAACATGGTCGCTACCAAAAACCACAAACCTGCTCTTATTATTAATGCGTTAAAAATACACAAGTTTATGAGAATATATCTGTTTGTTGGAAGACACTATCCTATGTATATTTATGAGTATCCTATAATAATAAAGCTCATACAGGGGACAGTTAGTGAAAGCAGAGCAATGTTAACGAGGCTGTACAACACTTACTTTACCATAACACTGCAGTTCCTCCTTAGTACGACTAATGAACCATAATGACACTACAGCGCACAGAGAGTCCAAGTGCTGCACAGTCTCAGTGCAGTTAAGTGGCAGCGATGCGCTTTTATCAGAATTTACTGCTCCGCTCTCGTGGAGGTGCCGTGGGTTTAATTTAACGAAACATCTGTGTTGGGAGGCGCCCGTTTGATAACCCCTATACCAAACTAATTACACACACACACACACACACACACACACACACACACACACAGGAACTGGCAGAAAAGATGAGGAAATGTGTTCATCTGAGTTTAATAGAGCAGCACAAAAGGTGGTTGCATAAGAAGCTGATGTAAAGGCTGATTCACAATGAAGCACACCAAAAGAGTATATCGATACAGAATCTGAGTGCATTCAACCTCTTTACAGGAAGGAAGCTCTCTTTCTGGTGAGAGCCGAATGAATTATTCATCAGGAGAATTTTAAAGTGAACTCGGCGTTTGCTGTTTAACATGTCGGTTAACTTAGCGTGCACAGTTTTTTCTTTCTTTCATTCTTTGCTCTGATTTTCCTGAAGTAGAATAAACTGGATGTTTGCTCCGTGTTGGTTTATATGTCAGTAATTGTCCGGATCCTGGGAGTCTGTTCAGCTTCAGCTCATTCTCACCCCCAATGCATACGTTACTGTGTGTTTCCCTCTGGTGTGGCTAACTTACAGCTAAGGTGCTGTGATGCGAGTGAGTTTTTCAGTGCCAAAATCTAAGGAGCAAGTGGAGTATAGAATAAAATAGAATAGAATAAAATAGAATAGAATAGCACTTTATTGCCATTGTAAGAGAGGAAGCAGAAAAAGAACCTGAGGGTAAGACTTGATGTCCTAAATGATGCAAACCCGGGTCAGTTGGCTGCTCACCGTCCAGCAGGGAGGAGGTAAAATCTTATTTCCTGTTATGACTCACAATTGCTGATTCTGTTTTTAGCTCGGTTTAATTTAGATAAGATAAGATAAGATAGAACTTTATTAATCCCTCGGGTGGGTTCCTCTGGGAAATTCGACTTCCAAAAAGCACAGCAACGACCGAAGTTACAGTTACAGAATTGTTATATATATATATATATATATATATATATATATATATATACACACACACACACACACACACACACACACACACACACACACACACACACACACACACACACACACATATATAAATACAGAGACAAATATAAATAAAATATACAAAGGGGATAAATAGAATAAATAGGAATAAAAAATAAAAAATAAAAATACAAGTGAATTGCACATTTCAAGTATTGAGTCTATTGCACTGTTGACTATTTACTATTACTATTTATGTTACTTTCCAAAGCAGGATGGCTCATTTCAGTTTATTTAGTTTCTGTTTTTCTAATTATTATGCTGCTGTGTGCAGAAGTCTTGAGCCACCCCCCAGGTCTTTATATTTAATGACTTTCTGCTCAGTTTCTGGAGCAATAACTCTTCAGCCTTTCTGAAAGTCTGGCAGATTTTTTCTCCTGAACATTTTCAAACCGTTGTCTGTCTCAAAAGTGTCCAGTCAGAGCCATTTCTGACATGTTGTAGACTTCCACTAGTCTACAACACCCGAGTATAAAATGGACAGCTGTACTATATCCAGTACAAATAATTAAGCGGTGCTTAAAAAGTATTCAAAGCATCCGGAGCCGTGGGCTCTTTGCTCGTTTCTTTGAGGCCTCGAACACTTCCAGGATCACACGTTTTCTCCTGATTAAAGATCAAATACGGAAAATGATCAGGAAAAACTCTCCCTGATGTCCCGTCTAATTTCCAGGAAGAAACACCTCGACATCCATTGATCAGCTTCAGATTTTCCATTTTGATATGATTTCGCTCTCACGCCAGTGGTTTTAATGTTTGTGTTAAATTGACTGCCCCAAACCTCAGAGATCATCTCTGCTTTAATCTCACAGATCAGAGACGTCTGCACGCAGAGGAGATTAACGTCCAATTAATTTATGCAGCTAACCTGCAAAGTTAAAGGTTCATTTGGAAATGAAGGCGGTTAGAAAAGAAAACCTGGTTAAATGTTTGTTAAATTGTATCAACTGCTGGAAGGGAATTCCTAAAATGAAAAGATGCTGAAGCCTGAGGGGAGCTTCAGCTCAGCCGTCTCAGGACTAAAAATCAGAGCCTGAAAATAATGTTACAGCCTCGCACATCTGTTCTTTTCACCACCGTCCAGCACCTTTCGCTCCTTTGGGTCAATTAAATTCCCCTTCTCCCGCTAAACCTTCTATTTTGCTCTTCAAACCTCACAGCTTTTGTAGTTGTTCGATCTTTTTTCATAAAAATCATCTACAGTTGGGTCCAAAATCATTTTGGGGGTAATTTTCCCTCTGTACACCAACACAGTGGATTTCAGATCAATCAAAATGTGATTAAAATGCACTCTTTGAGGATTTTTCCACTTTTTTTCCATTTTCAGAGGTTCAAACATGATTGGACAAAGTAAAGTAAAATCCTTTGCAGTCCGTGATGAAGTCTGGAGCTCGTGGACAGATGCTGTTTCCTCCCAGAGATGCTCTGCAGGTCGTTACTGCAGCACCTTCAGCTGCTGCTTGCTTTGGGTGTCTGCCGTCAGTTTTGTCTTGCATCTCACATTTCTGGGCCTCGAGTAGCTGCTGAGTCGTGTTTGCAGTTTCCTTTGTGAAGCTGTTTTTCTGAACCACGGTACAAACGTTGTCATCGTGCACTTCAGCTGTCTTCTCCGGTCTTTCGGGCTTTGAGCTGCTGCGTTCCAAAGTTTCTGACCACTCGTTGGTTTATTGTGGTTTCCCAGCCTAACTATGCCTCCTTTGCTTGTGCTCTTCCAAGTTCGCCTCTTGGAATCAGCTCCACATCTTTGATCTGCTTCATGTATCGTCTAATAACAGAGGAACAAACCTCTGTAACATTGTGGGGTCTACTGTACCTTACAGGAGACTGAACTGAATTCATTTTTGGCCTCTGAAAAGGAAGGAGTGTATAAAAACACAAAAAAGTTCATGCACTACTGTTAAGCCATGTGACTCAAAGCTGAACGTCTGCACTTTATCCTCTGAATTAAAATCCACTTAAAGTTGATCTTATTTAATATTTCTGGCAATGAGACGGCCTCGTTTCAGTCATCTTGCCAAATGTTGCAAATATTTTTAAACCTGCACTCTCTCGCTTTTCTGCCCCATCGCTCCCTTTACATCATCTGCATTTGTTGACCGACTGTCTCTGAGACACGACACCCATTGATTCAAAAAGGAGGGGGGCAGAAAAAGACAGAGTGGAAAATCTTTCAAAGCCTTTGACGGTTCGTCTTTGATAGACGCCGGCACGTCCAGAGGCCAGCGGGGGCAGAGATGGAGAGGAAGAGATTTCGGCGAGGTACACAGACCGCTGTGCAAACACACGCTGCGCTTTCTTAGATGTGCTCTGTTGCTTCCCAGGAACAAGCTCCCTTTCCCCTGAAGTCAACTCTAGGCTGTGCACCATCACCCCCACGCTCCCTATCCCCTCGCAGTTCCTCCATGTTCCACTCAAATCATCCTGGAAACTCTGTATTCTGCATCAGGCCTCGGCTACATTAACTCTAACCCTCACTACGCCGCTCTGATGCTCGTTATGAGCCGCGGGAACGCATCTGCTAAACAACAGCCACACAGATCTCTGCACAGCTGCAGCGTTTCTTTGATGTCCTGTGGATTTCAGAAATCCTCAGATTGTTAGTTTTGACTTACTGCTTTGCATGTAAGTTCACAGAGAGGAGCTGGGTAATCACGTCGCGTGACAGCTCAGACAAAAAGAGGTGTTCTGTTTGTTTACATCAGCGATGGGTTAAAAAGAAGAACCACTCTGTACTGCAGAGGCTTTTATCTTCAAGCACATAATTGCTCAATCTACTGAGCCAATTGATGCAAAATGATGGTAGGAATTAAAGGCCGAACAGGGGAAGGCCAAAGCTGCAGATACATTTAGAGACGGGGAAATGGCCGAGACCTCAAAATGCTGATTAACTGTTACAGCGACCGCTCGCCCCGACGCTGTTCTTTAATACAGACTGCACAGCGTTCACAAACAGCGATTAGATTCCTCGCTGCTTGGAATAAACAACAGTGATTCATGTAGCGCCGCTTAGTTACAGGAAACAAATCACAGGCACCATTTTCCACAAACTTTTTATCCAATTCAGATGAAAAACTAATTGTTCTTCTTCCAGCTGCTCCTTCGCCACAGCAGATCATCAGCCTCCACCTCCTCCTATCCCAGCATCCTCCTCCGTCACACCAACCCTCTGCATGTCCTTCACTACATCCATTCTTCCCCTCCTGACTGGCAGCTCCATCTTCATCATCATTTGTCCAGCATATCCACCCTCCCTCTCGCTGTCCCTCTGACGGGGAACATCTGAACGTCCATGATCAGAAAGGGCTCACTGAAGGCAGCATGGTTAAGAGCTTGGAGGCGCTTACGACTGCAGTGAATGCTCAGAATAACACCTTTGAGCGTATGTATGTTGGATTACATCAGGAAAGAATCAACTCAGAACAACATCTCTGGGCGGAGCTGGATTACACCTCGGATCAGTTGGCTGCTGCGGTCGTGATGTCTCAGAATCTGCTATGTGAGCAAAAAGAGTGACAAGACCACAGAATCGACGGCTAATAACATCACGGAGAAGCTCGCAGCTATTAACGGGAGACTGAGAGACCAGTGTCGGAGTGTTAAAAAACAGCTTGAAATTCTCAATTACCACCATAACCCGGATACCCCTTCGGCGCCAGCTCAAGGCTGGAGCCGAACAACAACTCCCTGATGACGACTGTGTTGAGTCTGTTCCTTCCCATTCCCTGCAAGGCCACCTGGGTTGGCTGGAAGACTGTTTACTTAGCCTGGCAGGGCGAAGGACACTGTCTCAGCTGAACTATGGACACGCACACACACACATATACTGATACTGATAAGCACTCACTGACGCATCACCCTCCCTACCCCGGATCCAACGCCACCTCCAACGCTTACCTCCCCCATGATGTGGACATCGGGTCAGTTGGAGGCGCAGTCGAAGATTGCAGCGGTCCCAGATCAGATGTACACACTGGAACTCTTTCCCATGTTGCTGTCTGTGTTTATTGTGCTGTGGTGTGTTGATATCTGTGCATTCCTGTATTATCCTTTTGTGTTGCACATTTCAATGTTTTTTTCCTCGCTACCTAGCCTGACCTGTCTCCCCAATGTGATGTTTGTGTTGTATGTACGGTCGGCAAGGTCTGTCATCTCGGTTGTGGGCAAAAGACCTGCAACTGACAAATAAAGGCTATCTCATCTCATCTCAGCTCTCACCGCCATCTTTAAACCTTCCCTTTCATCTCCACCCTGCCTGCTCTCTCTCCTTAACTTCTCTTGTGCACAATCGATAGTCATCTACTTCTCGCCTTTCCACCTCTCATTCACACACATGTATGCTGTCTTAGAGCCACACTGCTGTTCTCTAATCATCACCTCTCTTCTTAGTGCATACCTCCACCTCTCCCACGGCCACCCCAACACTAATATGTACATGCAAAAACAAATACACTTCCGGACAGCGGTGATTAAAACTCTAAAAATAAAAGTAAAACATAAATAAAATCAAAATTTAAAAAAACGACAGCCTCATAATGGAATCAAACCCAAGAGTATTAACAGATCCTAGTTTGTGTGTTTTAATATACATCAGCTGCAGAAGTGTGCAGCGTGCTGCAGGAGCTCCTGCTGTAGACAGCAGTGCGCTCTGGCAGATAACTTTCTCTACATCTGGTCTTACTTGGCTCTGTTGCTTCTGGCAGGACTTCACGCTCCTGTTTCAGAAAGGCTAATGGGCTCGGTCAGCCTGACCACACTCCACTGCATAGCACCGTAATGAAACTCAAAATCTGCTACCAGGGATGAGGAGTCTTTGCTTCCAGCTTTTCCTCCTCCTGCCGGCCCCGGAGCACATTTTTCTTCTTCCTGAACAATGCGCTGCGTCTGGAGATTACCGTGTTCCTGCTGTTACTGTCGTTGTGCGTCATGTCGTGTAGACTGCATTACTTTGTTTGGATGGCTGCTGATACCTCGGTCAGGTCTGTCTTGTAAGAGACTTGATCTCAACTGACCTCCAGGTAAAAACAAAAAAGCAAATAAAGATAAATTGACTGAGCAGCGAAGTTTCTGAAGCTCCAGGAGAAACTATACAGATGTTTTAACAGCAGCCGGCCCGCTCTGCAGAAAATACACCGCCACGGCAGATAAAACGCTCCAGAGGAACGCAAACTGTACGAGCGTGACACACAAGTGTTTACGAGTCGGAGAGACACGTCTCTGATTTGCTGCTCGGGTTTGAAATAATCATCGAGTTTACAGAATAAAGAGGAGCGCTTCAGGAAGGGGCAGGACTTCAACCTCATCGATTCTCCACAGACAGAAATGTGATCCCGCTGAGCTCATCTGCCCCAATAATGAACTCCAGTAAACACAGAAATGTGAATGCATTACGTTATTGTCACACAGCCGTGCAGCTACAGGAACATCCCTTAGTTATGCTGCAGTAGACTCTGGGAGGATTCCCACGATGCATTAAATGTTTCTTCGTCACTCTGTGTTCATAATGCAAAAGGTGACCAGCTGGGTTATGGCTGAAATGCAGTAGAACGACGGTCCAGATCAGAGCGTGATTTCTGACACTTTTACAGCCAAAATGACCAAACTAGTGCACGCGGCCTCTACGGTACTTGGTGAGTAAAGGGTTAAAAGGTATCTGATTAGGTTTCAACCTTAACTTCTTTCTCAGAGTTATGAGTCGATGGTCAGTAAGTCCCAGAACAGATCAGATGAGGGAATGATGAGTCAGCCAACTCAGGGTTGGCAACGTCACAAGTCTGGAGCAGTTTCTCGGAGCTCTAGCTCGACCTGACCTGTATCTACAAACACGATGTCACCTCACTCTCAATACAATTCTTTCTTGTATAACAACTGAATTTTAAGTTCAACAATTAAACAATAACTGCAATTTGCAATTATTTAACATCCAGAAAACGTGTGGTCCTCTCCAGGTAACCCATTCAATTGTAACTGATGTTAGAATTGCTTCAGGCTAACCAACATAGCAGCGATACACACATGAACACAAATACTAGACAATTAAAATATGAATGTTACAGCTCACAGTTTCCTTAGTCCAAACACTATGACCAAAGTCAGCATACAAGTGATCAAATTATGTTCTCAACATACGCTAATGAGCAAGTGATTAATGCACAGCGGAAAGTCTCCTCATTGGTATGACAGATATAACAGTGAAATCATATTTTATGCGTCAAATATTGTAATTAAAATCAGCAAAAGTAAACACCTGCAACACATAAAGACAATAACACGATTGCAGTAAACATTTAGCACAGAGGCTAAGTTCAATCAGTCAAACCCGATAAAATCAAGTTTCTGCAGGTTTAATGTCTGCTTTGGTCCAAATGACATACAGTACATACCTGTGCAGGTATGGAGATGGCAGTGGACTTTTAACCAGATTAACACAGTGTTGGAGAGTTAGATGACAGCTGATGAATGGAGAAGAGTACATCAAGAGCGAGGCTGATGTGCAGCTGCGGTAAACACAGAGGGATAAATCTGACGAGCCGTACTTTGAAGATAAAGAAAGAGCTGCTGAAGCTCGGTGAAGAAGAGAGCTGATGATCAGTGAGCAGCTTCATGTTGAGAATGTTGAAGCAAACATCACATCTACAGATGTTTGAGAGTGTGGTGGAAGTTTAGAGAAGGTCAGAAGGAGCTTCAGTGTGTCTTTGGATCAGAGGAAGCAGATGATTGGCTGCTAAGAGAGGAACTGTGGTACTGCAGAGAAGAATGTGAGGGTGGTGCAGGTATGAGGACAGAGAGGCAGTGGTGAACGGTGTGGTGGGACTGACAGATGGGTTAAAGTTGAGGGATCTGCTCTGAGCTCCTTCTTATGGTGACGGACAGGTGATGTCAGGCAGGAGTCTCTGTGGACCACACTGTGATTGGTAGTGAAAGTAGGGAGCAGGTGGAGGAGAACCTGGAGAGGAGGAGGCATGCTCTGGGAAGAACAGGTATTCTTTTCAGATTTTAATTTATATTTAATTGTGTTGTGGTTTGCAGTGTTTTGTGTTGTTTCATTTTTAATTTATTTAAAAGGAAAAAGCTGAAAGTTTAAATAATTAAAAGTTGAACTGTGACTAGTTGGTTGTTGTATTACATGATTTATTTATTACATTTTATGTGGAGTGAATAAATAAAAGTATATTTACGGTGGCCCCTAGAGTTTTTACGTGCTTTGTCTCTTGGATCCACCACATATATTTATATATAAATATATATAAATAAAACCACTTTTTTTTACATTAGTAATTCCTTTTGTGCATAATTTTATATTATTGTTAATAATAAATTTATTAAAGCAACAAAACAACCTGAAGAGCTGGTTTGGAGCCGAAAGAGCCGGAAGTCCCATCACTACCATAGAAGCAAGACAAAACACACGTGTGTGAAAGAGACACGCAAACAGTGAAGGTAGATGAGTTTAAATTCCTGGGCTCAACGCAGACAGAAGAAGAAGAGAGTGCAGGCAGGGTGGAGTGGGTGGAGATGAGTGTCAGGGGTGGTTTGGGACAGAAGGAGAGCAGCAAGAATGAAAGAGAAGGTTTAAAGATGGTGGCGAGAGCTGCTGTGATGGTTTGGAGACGGGGGAGGCCGAAGATGTTCAGATGTTCACTGAGCAGCATGGATCACAAAAGAGTCCATCAGAGGGACAGAGAGGAGAGGCTGAGAGGGTCTGGACATGTGCAGAGGAGGGAGGGTGGATGTGATGGACAAGGGAGGATGAAAGTGGAGCTGCCAGGCGAGAGGAGAAGAAGGATGCAGTGAAGGAGGACATGCAGAGGGTTGTTGTGACGAGGGAGCAGCTGGAAGGAGGAGGATTTTTACCACATTTTGTGCTTTTACTGAATTTCCCTTCAGGAATCTGATCATCTTTTATGAGCTCTGTGGTAATAAACATTCATAGAGCAAAGTCCTTCCTGCTGATTCCATCTGGCATAAACGTTCTGTAAACTTCGGTCACTTCATTCTGTGACGTGTAGACTTTTAATGCCCCCCGATGAGGCTGGAAAATGATTTTGTTCTTTTTAAACATGCATGTCTTTTAAAGTTCCTCCTGCACTTCAAACTGACTGAGACGTAACAGAAGCGCCTGTGTGGATATTACATTTGCGCACACAGACAGTAGGCCGCCATCACCCCTGCAGACGTATGCTGCAGATCGTTACGCTGCCGTACGTCACATTTCATAAAGGCCGGACTTCTCAGCGAGTCCGTCTTCCCCCCTTTCACCGTCTGACGAGTGAGCTGAGTGAAGTGCAGGCGCAGCAGCGACTGTACAGCAGAAGAAATGCCACCGTGCTGCAACTACGATGAGGGATGATTAGCTGTTAAAGCAGCCTGCCCGTCCCCTCCTAATGGCATGTTTGTGCCGACCCTCTCCTTGACCTGTTATTGTTAACCACCAACACAGAGGGAGGTGGCATTCACAGGCAAACGCTGGGATTCTCTGCTGCCGTACTGCAGTGTGTTGTTGTTGTTCACACATCTCCTGTTTTCCTTCCACAGAGATAATGGGCTCTGTGATGAGTCAGGCCACCTCTCCGGGTCTCTCTGCTCCCCGTCCTGTAATTTCTGGGCTGTCACCGTTTCTTCGTATAGCAGTAATTTCTTTCTCTGCCATCTTCATTTTCCGATTCTGTCCGATCACTGAAAAGCACTCAGGGAGCTCAGTTCTCCTGATTGTTTGGTGAAAGTATACGGCACAATAGCGTCTGGATTTTAGCCAAAGGTGCGCTGAAATATGTGCAAAGGAGAGATCAGGACACTCGGGTCAACAGTGTCTCGTTACAAATTCACGCTTTTAGACTTTAATTGACAAAAATAATGGTTATAATGACTCTGTTCTGCTAGTTGTGTCAAACAAAGGGGGAAATGGGTCAACTTCAACAAGGGTAGAAAAATGAAGCCCCAAACCTGCAGTTCCTCTAACGTCCAGCAGAGGCAGCAGTGAATCAGTCCCCATAGACTCCAATGTTAAAACTTTACAACAGAAATAAACACGTTTACAGCCTGATGCACAAACTGATTGGTGTCTGTACGTTTTTATAAGTCACCTATTCAAAGGCTCAACGTTTGACTGACAGGCGGATGGTGACACAGGCGGCTGTAACTGCTAGCTGTCTGCTAGCTTCCTATGCTATGGAAGGTGAATGTTTGCGGTCTCAGGTTGGTATCTTCTGAGCTACAATCCTTTTACTCACTCAGTAAAATAAACTGGTTCAAATACTCATGTCACCACTTAGTAAACCTGCACCTGATCATGTAAATACACGCATGTGTCTTCACTGGGCTGCATGAGCCTCCAAATTTGGTCCCTACAACTATAAATGTGAACCTGCTGGTGGCGTTGGAGGGGTTAAGGTGAGGCTCTGGTCTGTGGGAAACAATCACTGCAGTCCATCTAGTATCTGTGGGGATATTTCTGAGTGGAGCGAACTGCTGAACAGGGTGACGTCATCACCGAGTGTCTCCGAGCTTCGCTGCCGGCAGCCGGAGATTGTTCTGAATGCACAGTTTCCATTGAGTTACAAACTATTAGAAGTTCCTGTTCTGTTATTTTTCTCAGTCGACCCACTTTTGTACCGACTGTCACTTCCTGGGGTTCTTGCTCTCCCTCTGCTAATCTTCCCATCTTTCTCTTCCAATTCTCCTTTCCCTTCCTTTTTTGTTCTGCTCTGTCTCATTTCGTGACCCCTCCCTTGCTCTTACCCTCCCCATTATCTTCCCGGGTGGCCCCAGAGGTCTGTGCACTGAGCTAACTTGTCACGAATCATTTGGTCATCGGCTAGTGAGCATCCCCCCTCTTCCTCTGTGTCTTGCGCTTGCGGTCGCCCCTCCTCTGCCTTCTCTCTTTTCCTTTGTCGTGCATTTCCTTTATTATCTTCTTCTCCGTCTCAGTTTCCTTTGAAGAACAAGAGCACAGGCACAGTGCGGCCATAACGACGATATGACAGCAGCCTTTCGATAATCTGACCTGTGCTTTGTGTCAAAGGAATCCTTCTTCACACTCACAGCTGACAGTTAATGAAAGAGGCAAACACGCCACTGCAGGCCTGTCTGACAGGCGGCCATTTTCCCCGTTTCCCTCTTCGAAATATTCTCAGCGACCGGCGGCTCCCGGGAGCAGTCATGCTTTTTTAATGAGCGGCCTGGGTTGTTTATTTTGCATTTAATGTAAAAGCGCTCACCGGTGCCGGATGATTCCATGGAGACGTCGCCAGAGGCAGTGTGCAGATTGGCACTCACCTGACACGGTGGGAGGAAGAGTGTTAGCGGAGAGGAGGTGAGTGCAGTCAGGCAGGACACATACTTTCACCTCCACTGACCCACGTTTGAGGGGTTTTCACTCGCTGTAATGTGACCATCAGGTTACACGTTTACTGGACAAGCACCAAAGCCAAACATTTTAGTGTCCACGCATGAAGTAACCAACACATCTGCATTTTTCTGCATGTTAACAGGGCTGACATTTTGCAGCTTTCTAAAGTCCATGCTGCGCTCTCTGGGGTTTTTGTTTTGGTGTGTTATATATGGATAGCTGATCAATTACAGGAAATTTGGGGAGGGCTAACGTGGCCCTGCTAGGCTGCAGGAAAAACTAACAGAACAAACCAGAAACCCAAAACACGGCGCAGTCCACTCCCACCCAGCACCGATTTGTTTTCTTTTTCCTCTTCGTTTTTTTAAATGAGCATCAGCAGCAGCTGAAATTGCAGCTTGCATGTTTCTCAGTGTGGTTTCTCTTTGGGCTGGTGAGGCCATAAGCAAAGTGCGAATGTGTAACAGGATCGCACATCTAATTGACCACATGGTGGCGCTGTTGTGACACGAGCTCGTTATTTTTTCTAAATGGACGCATGTTTGTAGGACTGGTTCTGAGCAGCACTGATTTGTTTCCAGCAACACTTTGCAAAGCTGAGCCCAACGTGGCTGCCGATGGTCTGGAGTTTCAGCTCCCACCAAAAACCTCGGACCAAACATTTATTTATCATTTATGCGTGTTTGTAATTCTTTGGTTGTGTTTGTTGATGACTTTAAGACTCTTCACCTCATGTCCCCGTGATACAAAGTCAGTCAAATTCTTATTGCTTCAGCATAACGTGAGAATAAAAATGCACCATAAGAATGGAAAGCAATGGAAAACTACATCAAACAGCAAATTCATTAAAAGCTTGTCTGTCTAAAAATGTCTCAGCTGCTTTTGAAAGAGAATTCCACCACCTCGGTGCCACTGCCTGAAAAGCCAGATCCCCATGACCTCTGACCTGAAGACCTAAGAGCTCAGGAAGAAGAATGAGGTGTCAGCAGAGATGTGATGAAACAGTCGTCTCATATTTAATTAGTCCAGCCGTTACTCTGAAGGGTGTTTTAGTGCTTCAGGGGTATTTTCCCGTGATTCACACATTTAGCTTTCCAAAGCACAGATAACAGCTGCTGCACCTGTTTATAACAAATACTAATATGAGGCTTTTAAGGCACGACGCTGCTCTTCATCCTGGATCATAAACACTTACTGAGTGTCCATGAAGTCATAGTTTTATTTCCTCTGCACATTTGGCTCACTGATGTTCCACCTGTTTACCGACGTACATACACGAGAGTTTACAGGTGTGAAAGCTAAACCTTCAAAGCTTCGGCTTTGCAACAGTGCATGCTGGGAAATGTACAGGGTAGGTGGCAATAACACACACACACACACACACACACACACACACTGCTCAATCAGACCAAGGCAGAAGCAGGGATTTAAGAGACAACCAAGATGCTACCTACCTAACACACACACACACACACAAAGAAAAGAGAGGACCAACAGAGTGTGAGCAGGTGGACGGCTTTACCAGATGGCAGCTCTTCTGTTCCACTGTTATGCACAGAGAGACACATCCACACACACCCTTTACCTTCACACACAGATGCAGCAGACGCACAAACACACACACACACACACACACACACACTGAGCTTTCGTTTTAAATAACACCAACCACCTCTGCCAGTCTCGGCTCCACTTTCCAATAAGATCTTATAGTATTTCAGCACGTTGGGACTGAGGTTCAGATCCGTTACAGAACTGAATGTGATTCACGATTAAAAAAAACTTTTTATGGCACGTTTCCTCCGAAAGAGCAGCTGAAAGTGGCGTATTTGAGACACAAAAGCATTACAGAAAGACAAAGCCATAAAAGCAGATTAGAGGAGCGTCTCAGTAGAAGACTGCAGCGATGCCGGGGAGCTGTAAACCAAACATTAACTGTAACTTGGGCGTTCACAGACGAAGAACTGTTCCCGTCTCAATAACCTCGGCATCGCCGAGAGCAGCTGAAGTGTGAAGTGCAACAACAGTGATGAATCAGCAGCGATGCATAAATGACAAGTGCAGAAATCAGTTTGACGAATAGCACTGGAAGCTTATGTTATTGTCAGCTGTGTGTGTGTGCGTGCGTGTGACACACAGGCTGGTCTTAGAGAGCAGTGATTAAGTGTATCACCTGCAGAAAATTATTTCCAATTGTGAAAGAAACTATTTTCCATATAATTACACTCCTATAACTATGGTTGAAGTTAATTGAAGTAATAAAAACTATCATCTTACAAATAATTAAAGAAATCACTGCATGTTCTTCACCAAGTGACTGATTTTAGATTCTTTTACTCTCGTTTCCCCAAAGACTGTACATAAAAGATGGGCATGACCACATGTTGTTCTTCTAAAGCTAGATGTGAATATGTTTGGGCGAGAGGGTTGAGTAATAAGTTGTCAGTTACTGAAATAGATGTCGCTGCTCAGTCATGAATAAAATCCTAGAATTCCTCTCAGCAGCGCTGGAGCGCAGCCCTCTCAGACGCACAGCAGCCATATTATTGGTCAGATAAGTGGAGGGTGATTGTCTCAAAGAAGGTGGGCGAGAGGATTGGACTAGAGTAATGATGTCAGTACTGTGATTGACAGTGTTGGAAGGCAATAGTCATGTGAAGAACAGATAAGCAGCCAAACACACAGGAAAACAAGCAGTCCACTGATTACAGAACTTCATTACTGAACTTAATTCAATTCAGTTTTATTTACAAATCACAACAACACCCCAAGGCGCTTTATACTGTAAGGCAGACCCTACAATAATACATACAGAGAAAAACCCAACAATCATATGACCCGACAGTGGGAAGGAAAAACTCCCTTTTAACAGGAAGAAACCTCTGACAGAACCAGGCTCAGGCAGGGGCGGGGCCATCTGCTGTGATTGGTTGAGAAAAGGAAGACAGGATAAAGACATGCACATAAGCTTCATCATTCATACTCCAAAAGGCTCCGACAGCACAAACACGCTTCAGCGTGAGCTGCGGTAAAGCCTAGCCAGCGGCTACAGCAGTGTAACCATCCACCTCTTAGTCAAAGAGGCCACGCCCCTAATACTGAAATACGGTAATTACCGGGACCAACCGGTTTTTGTATCAGGCTGTAAATGTGTTTATTTCTGCTGGAAACTTGTAACATGAGAGTCTATGGGGACTGACTCACCGCTGGAGCCTCTGGTGGACATTGGAGGGACTGCAGCTGTTGGTTCTTTAGCGCCATCTTCATTATTCAGGCCCGAGTCTCAGCTATAAAACAACAACAAAGCTCTCAGTTCCAACATTTCTTATTTTTGTGCTGTTTTCACAGAGGTGTGCACATTAAATATGCAGTGTGGTGGTTTGCATCATCCCCTCTCTGGCCCCTCCTGTAGCTTCAGAGCAGAAATCTTCCCAGCAGGTTGCTCGCTCAGCCGTTCATTTCTCAATCGCCAGCGTTCGGCAATCACAGCCTGTGTTTACTGAATGTAGAATATAACCTCTAATGCGTCTGAGGTTATTTTTCCACTGTTTATGGGGGTAGTACGAGAGTTAATGTGATTCAGGATATGGGATTTAAATGTTTTTAATATTTAATAAATGTGAGCCGCCACAGCAGCCTTCGCTCTCAGAGAGCACGTGAACCACGGCGTGTTTTTGTGTTGAGCGGTCATAGCAGGGAAAGGGCAATATTTTCCTTTATTTTAAGGACCAACTGTTCCAACTATAATGGACAGAATCCCTTGTTATTGGCCTTATAGGATGGACATCGTTTTCATCCTTTATGAGCGTAGCATTCATCGGTTTGTTTTTAAAGTTAAGAAAATGAAATTAAGCCTGTGTAAGGCTCTCACAAGGACAATAAAAGAAGGCTGCGTCGGTTTATGAACGTGCTCCTGCTTGCCTGTGTACATTTGTCAGATGGATAAAGCATAAGGGCAGTAAAATAAAACTGACCCGGCGCATTCCCGCACTTAGCTGTGACGAGCGACCGGCTGCATCTTCGAACCTCGTTACGAATGCTGATGCTGAGGCCAGAGGCTAAGTGTTAGGCCAAGAGGGCAGTAATGTTGAATCAGACTAAATAAGTGACATTTTATTATCGTACAGCAACAAATATGAGCGTTTCTTCTCGCCTCTAAAGGGGTTTTACTGCTCTGAACGTGCTCCAGAGCCACGTGGGTCAGCACAAAGGAGCACATCGCAGCATTAAATGTGACACAAAAGCTCATCTGATGCACGCCTCGCCCTTCAGCCCCCGACTGCAAATCCCCCGAGCTGCTCGGTGTAAATATTTAACAGAAACAGCAGCGAGACCTGCAGTCTACACTCCAGAATTTATTGAATATTAGTCTCCATACATTTCCATCTGCCGCAGATAAGGTTCATTTAAAAGGAAAGAAAACAAATTACATGAGCAAAACAAACTGCATCTGAAATTAGAGTCTGATTCCTGTGGGACAAGTTTCATCAGGGGACTTCATCACCAGCATGCAGCAGGAAATTTCCTCCACAAATTGGAGACATGATCGATTTGCACAGAAATGAAAATCAGCCGTGACCTCCCATCGGTTATTACAAATAAGCAGACGCGAGCATGTGGGGATCACTTGGCCAGTAAGAACACATCCTGTAGTTTTGCTGCTACTGAAGCAATTTGAATTGATATTTCATCCAAACTTTGGAATAACTCTGATCTATCTGACGGCTTTGGCTGTGAGCGCTTCTGAAAAACTCATCAGGCTCTTAATGTGAACTAGTTTTACCTGGAGACCATCTTAAAAGCACGGTGATCCATCTAGTTGTTATTTTTCCGAGTTTTCTGTTCATAACTTGCCTTACAATTCCACTCATCCATTATCTCCTGTAATACCCAGAGGCATAAATCAGGGAACTGCTGTGTCGGTACTGTAAAATAAAACAGATGTGATTCTGACTGAGGAGGAGTTGGGGTGGAAGTGGGTTGCAAAGTGGCTGGCAGACACAGAAACAAATAAAATTGTCCACTGAGCTATCAGCTGATGTTGGCTGAACTGGACTTTGAGGCAGGCCCGCTCCCTTTCCCACATCATCAGACATTCGGTGCAATATTATTTAAATAACAGTTACCTCAAAGTAAAAGAAAATACAAAGAAACCCCAACATACAAATATAATTCCTTTTAACAGCAGCCTACGTCTAGTGCAGCACAACTAAGGGAGGATTCAGGGTCACCTGGTCCAGCACTAACTATATGCTTTAGCAAAAAGGAAAGTTTGAAGCCTAATACTACAACCACAGAGGGTGTCAGTCTCCTGAATCCAGAAGGCTTTGCCTCCTCTTCTACTTTTAAGGAACCATATTCTCCTTCAGCTAAAAATCAATCAAACTCTGAGACACCACCGAGAGTTGAAAGTGGCTCAAATTCTTTTGGCTCCAACAAAAGGCTCAGTGTTGCTGTTCGCTGTTTAACATCCAGCAAACAAGAAGGACTTCTGGGTTAGAAGTGAGCTGTTAGCCTTAATCTAAAGGTGAAACACCGTATTCAGAGTGAAGGACTTCTAAAAGAAAGCTGAAATGTGCAGCTGTGCTAGCACTTTGGATGCAAACTGTTCCCAGCATCGTTCATGATGATGAGCTGCGTCATGTGTCAGGACTCGCTGTGAGGAAGAATATGAATGCTCAGATATACAAAAATACAGATGCATCACATTCATGTTGCAGGGTTTCTCAGCTATTCCAGGCACATCGGTTCCACACTCTGATGTCTGACTGTTACACAGCGTAACGCTGACCTCGTGCCACCCATCTAATAAAGCCCAGTCCAACCTCATGGCTTGTTTCAGCGCACTTTCTCATCTCTCTCCACAAATCTCCACCCTAAAGGCCGTGACCTGACATTATTGCTACTGCGTCCTGCTAATTCCAGCCTCTCTCTCTCTCTCTCTCTCTCTCTCGTACCCTCTTTCAGCTCTTTCTCCCTCACACCTCCTCACCTTTCCCCGACTCTCACCCTCCTCCTCTCTCCATCCTCACAGACTATTTCCTGTGGTTTGTCATGGGTCACTTGGCTCATTCTCTTTACGGGTCACACGGCTTTGTCTCAGCCAGTTAGGGGAAGAAAAAAAACACACACAAAAAAGAGGATTCTGGGAGTTTCTTTAATTAGTTGGTACCAGACTGCTCTCCCTCCTCATCACCCCCGCCAGCACCACTGTCTGTCTCTTGTCATGTGAAGGGAACGTCTGGGGGAGAGGTTTTTACAGCCGCACTACTCTGTAATTCTTTAACAAAGCTAGAAGCCACCAGATTGATTGGGTTTGATGAGCTGTGAAAAAAGAACGAAAGGAAGGAGGGTGAGACGGGGACGTGGACGAAGTCTGATTTGGGTTAGACAGGAAGTGAGACGGAACGAGTGGGAGGAAGGAAGGCAGAGAGAGAGTTGGACTCGGGGAGAGACGGAGAGGGAGGAAAAATGTCAAAGTCCGACATTCACAGAAATCAACGAGCCCGTCGAAAGGACGCGAGGCAGCAGTGCGAAGTGGCGCTAACGCGTTTAATCGTTCAGCAGCGTTTTGTTTCCAGAGTTCAAGTTTGGCGTTTCAGACTCTCAGATAATCAAGTCAAAGTACAAAGCTTGGTTATTAAATCGATATCACGTGACCTCATCTCGCTCACTTCCAGTTTATTTGTTTTGCCTCTAGACTCGTGACTTTTAAAATTCCTGAATTATGAAAATGAAACAGACGATTTCATTTGTTTGCTCATAAGAAAAAATGTGCAAAGTGGAAAAATATACTGATAACACAAAAAAATAAAAACCTGAGAGTGAGAGGGTCACATGGCTGCTGTCAGGAGTATGTTGGATCCATTTATCTGCTTACGCTTGGATTAAAGCACTGAGTTTACTCTTTAAGTATTTCCATGTAGCCTGAAATGTAAATGATGCTTGTGCAGTCGTTCTGGGTTCATTAACTCAGTGTGTTTGACTTTTATTTAAATATTCTGTGTGATTCGTGGTTTTCTTAGAGTTCATATAAAGTATTTTTAGTGTATTTAGTCTTGTTCTTCGTCCTGGGTTGATTTGGAGTCGAATTCTTCTATCGGTGTTCTCTCCTCCTGTGCCAAGTTTCCTGTGTTAAAGTACCTTCTGTTATGGCTGAGCAGCCAGTGTGTTTGCGGTGTGGACCCGAGTGCAGACACAGAAGAGACAGGACTGAACTTTAACAAAAAGCCGAGCCGTTTATAAGGCTGAAAAACACGAGTACAAAACAAAACACAGGCGAAAACTAAACTGGGAAAAAACTAGACTATAATAACTGTGACCAACAGAGACGTGAACATGATTCTGAGCAGAAGCATGAGAGAAACATGAGCATGCCCTGAACAGTGGAAAGAGGAAAACAGACGCACCGACACTGAACAGAGGAAGACAGAGGACTTAAATACACAGAGGGGTAATGAGGGCAGTGGAAACACCTGAACACCACAGAGGAAGCAAAACTAAACACACTGAACATGGAGCACGACACTCAAAATAAAACAGGAAACACAATGGGACGTAGATATGACAACACGAGCTTGACAACATACTGGGGAGACAGAATTCAAGGAGAACCAACATAGACAAGGACGCATAGAAACATAAAACAGACAAGCTAATAATAATACTAGAACATTATCTCACAAGTAATACAAAATACGCAAATTCAACATTATTTTAGCAAAAGAAATCAACAATATAGAATAAACTCAAGCTGCTTGTCACAAACCCAGAGCCCCGACACCTTCATGTGTTTCCCCGCTTAGTTATCACACTGCCTGTTTTATTTTATGAGGTAGTGTAATCTTCATTCAATGCCCCACACGGTCAGTAGAAACAGCTCAAGCAGCTCTCCTGAAAGCAGATGAATTGGCTGATTCAAGTCTGCAATTTGCAGGTTTTTATGTAAATTTAGTTTCATTCCAAAAGATCCGTGGATGTGTTTTCTTTTTCAAATTCAGTTCTCCAACCCTGACAATATAAAACCAAAAGAAGTGCATGTGAAGTCAAAAACACTGCGTTTGGTTTTATTCTACCTGCAGCTGTTACATTTATGCTTATGAAACAGGTTTGGAGAGCTGGCTTTGTATGCCCTGACACAAGTCGGCTCAAATCAAGCCTACTCTGGTTCCAGGGTGGGGTGGCCAGGGTCGGCAGCTAACCCTAATCCAGGTAATGTAGTGCGGTCATAACTTTTCTTTAGTCTGGCTCTTCACCCAAGACCAATTTGATCAACGGGGCACTCAAAGCCCTCCAGGTGGTGATTCATGGAGGGATTTTTATTTCTTATCAACTTTAATGATGTCAAAAACTACATGTCTCCCAGAGGTTTTTTCTTTGCTTCTTGGACTAATAAGCATTTTTTCAGATGTGTGTTTCTATATTTTCCCTCAGGTAAATATTTTCACTTGTTGCTCACAGAAAGGAAGGAAAAAAAGTCAAAACACTACATTAAGACTTCAAAGTGTCCAGAAACTAGTGCATGATGTCATAATGGTTACATCCATGTTTTATATAGAGTTTATGGTATTAACACTAGTTACCAGTTAGTTCACCAGTTAGGCTCCAGCCTTATCACCGATGGATGCATGGGAGGTAGTTTAGGATTCAGCATCTTTGCCTGGACATACAGAGGTGGTGGCGATTTAACAACCAGCCCTCCAGCTATTACAGTGGATTGTACTTTTGTCAAGGTCACCTTTAAAAAAGTTGTTTGTAAAGGCTGAAGTGATGGAGACGTCATCTTGGCTGTCCTCTGTGCAGCTTTTCTGCATGCAGAGGTGATTTATTGCTCATGCAGAATTCATGCAGAGAGGAAAGCAACACGTTTGCTTGTTAGTTCAGCAATGACAGCTCTGTTAGGAGCCATGGTCCTTATTATCTGTCGATTGTCCCTTTAATTGGCGTTCGCTTTATTTTAATCCATAACTGCGCCTCCACGATGTTGCTTTGTCCTCTGTCACGGCCAAAATCGTTCGTCGGTTGATTCGGCTCGTCATGGCAACCAAATGTCAGCAAGTTGCTAATAATATCAGTGACCTTAGCAGCTCTGGCTGGGTTTGCAGAGCTGTAAGAAGGGGCTAATTTTTCCCGTCTGACAGAGTTGGGCCCCTGATTGAGGATTTGAAGGTTGGATCGAGTTAACTCTGGAGCGCTGAGGAAGTTGCAGCTGTCTTCCAGGCAGCAGCGTTTACTGTTTTCTGTGCACTGTGTAACAGATAGGACAGCTGGTCTGCATTAATATGCAACATTAAGCTATTAAAGAGCTCCATCAGTTTTCCACAGTGTGTGGAACACAGTTTTCTCTCTTCATGATGCTGGGAATCAGAACTGAGAAAGAATCTGTGAAAGGGAGGATCTGTGGGAAAGCAAAGCAGCCAAGTGACGCTTTATCTGCTGGCCATGGCGCCCAAACTACAGATTAGGGACGCTTGTTTTCTCTGCACACTGCAAAGCTGCACACTGCTGATGTTTTTAAATTATAATATTTATCATAACATCAAGGAGGAAAAGTCGTCATTCAGTTACAGCTTTACTTCCTGTCCACATTACAGAAGCTGTTTAAGTCTCTATTGGGTCTTTAAGTGATGACGATCCTGCTTCTGGGTCCAAACTACTCTGTGTTTATTAAGCCTGTTGTGTTTTTAACATGTTTTAATTCTTTGTATCTTGTTCTATTTAATCTCAACAAGCCCCTAAAAACATTCAGTGATCACTGTCGGCCTCCATCGGTTTTTCATCACCACTGTTCATTTTAAAGCTCAGTTTTTAAACCCTTACGACGTAACTACAGCCCAGGCAGCAGTATATTAATGACTAACCTGGTATTGTGGATGGATTATCTCAGTTGTTCTCCTGACTGAAGTTTGGTCCGTTTACAGCATCCTGCCATGCGATTGCATTTGTCTCTAACCATCAGGAACCTTCACGTTAACTTTTATCGAGTGGAAAAAAGTTCGCGTTCATCCTCCAGCTTCACTGTGTTTATGCTAACATAGCTGTGTCGCTAGCGGTCACGTAGCACATCATTATATACCAGCTAGCCCAACTTCAGTAACCCTACAAACGTCACTGCTGTTTAGTTTTCTGTCTTCATTTATGTTGGAAGTGATAGCAGAGCTGTATGTTTGAATTTTTCAGAAATCTCTCAGTCAGAACATGCTACATCATGTTTAGGTGGAAGCTAGCGAGCTAACTTCCTGCTAAATTTTAACTCTGTTAAATTTCATAAATCCTGTTTTCATGGATGCCTGGATGTTAAACTTAATTGTTACACCTGGTAAAGCAGCAACACTGATCATTTTATTAAAGATGAAAGACTTTAGACAGTTTGTAACTCTCAGTCATTCTGCAGTGTTCGTGTGACTTTGGGACCTGCAGCGGAGTTTGGACCCAGAAACAGCTAATGACGTCAGACTTAAAGACCAGATAGATAATCTCCCCCTAAATGTTTCTATAACTCAGCTGTTCAAATGGTATCAAATCTTCACTTTTTGCATTAATAGGTTTTTATTATTGACTGAAAGCTGGTTGGCTAATTGGATCAGCTAATTCGGCTGCCTGTGGACTGTGTTTCGATATTTAGTCAATTACAAAAGCGCGATACAAAATGCTCCAAAAACTGATCATATTAGTGCCCCAACTACAAATATTGAATCTTCAAACTGTGGACTTCAGAAAAACAAAGGATCTGCTCTCTCACGCAAGGCGGCAGAGTGCCTCCTCTGTGGCTCCACCCTCTTGTTTTCATCAGATAAATAATGACATCAAAACTTCACAATCCAAAGCAGCTGATCCGTCACACAAGTTGCCTCAGTCGAGCCTGCTAGGATGAACATTTGTGAGCGTGCTGCGAGCGCGCAGCCCTCTGGCATCCAAAACAGGAGGCAGCCATGCCAAATGTTTCCCCGAATGCCACGCTGCCAGATTTGCTGCCACTGTTGAACTGTTTGCTGCTGGAATAGACTCCATTTTCAATTTACAGTTGAAATGATTATATTATTAGCATAATAATACAAGATTAAGACTGAATGAATTACAAGTGTGACAGTAAGAGCGTCTGAAGGAGGAAAGAGCAGATACGGCTTTAATTTGTGAACAGAATGGATAGCAGGGCTCGGGCGTGCACAAAGGCTCGGGTTTGTGCACGGCACGGCCGGTGACATCACTTCAAATGAAACCTGCTCAAAGCAGAAACACATCAACGGTCGCCATCGCTCTCTGTTTTCCATCCCACTTCGGTCAGTGAGCCATTGGAGGGAAGAGGGCTCATTAAGGTGCTGTTTACCTGTTGGAAGTGCACTGCACGTGCAGCTAAAGTGCACCCTGTCACATTCTGTGGTTGGAGAAGCTCGATGCAGTCGAACACATCGTGTTTCAATTAGCAGCTCTGCAGATGTCTCGTGGCAGAAAACAATCTGTCCAGCATCGGAGTGCCCGTTATTTCACTGACTGCATGCTGATTGACTCATTATACACTGCTACACTATTTACCATGTAAAGTGGGAAAAAATGAATGCAAACATGGAACAAGCATTTTACAACCCGTCGCCCAGATCGAAGATACTCTAACGTTAACACAGAGATGCACTTTCAGTTTATTCTGCACCGGGTCATGAAGGAAGCAGCTTCGTCACACTAGAGGGGGGTACTGTGAAGCAACATTAATGTGTTACTGAGGTGCAGTCATGAGCAAAACAAAGGCCACCCTTACTGCTTCCATAGGAATTCAGAGCTCATACTGAGAATGAGCTGAAACCAGTTCTTCTTGGTATTAATTTGATGATCTCTGCCAGCTTTTTGGTGCGGTTCTCCACGAAATTGAAATGCCCACCTCCGGTCTACAACAATGCTGCAGACTTCCCATGAGTGTTGGAGAGGCTGATGACTCTGGGGACATCTCAGACCCTCAAGGTTTGGAGGCCTATCTCCCCCCACCACTCCCCCTGCCGGTGGCGGACTCCCTCAGACTTTGGTGCGTTGGTGGTTCTTTGTGTCCGGGGATGGGCGTCCAGGTACACACAGGCTCACTCCTGGTGGCTGCTTGTCGGGGCCTGGAGCCTGGAGCTCGCTCGGGCCACTTCGGGGGTGGGGTGCCCTCAGCCTCTCGGCCTGGGGCTCGGTCACTCAGGCACGGCTGGCTGCCGGCGGAGCTCACGGGCGCGTCACTGCAACTCCCCCTGGCTTCTGCTCCGCGGCTGCTGGGTGAGCCCTCATCTGGGACTCTCCTCAGCTCTTTCTGGGACAGTGGCGCGGCTGCCCCTCTGCTGGTCTTCCTTGGTCTCTTATGTTCTGGGGACTCTTGATGTCTGGAGTTTTGATCTCCTCCATACCTGCTTCATGCCCTGGAGGACGGGGCTGTGGCCCCCCCACACCCTCTAGCAGATCATTACATGAAGGAACCTTTTAAAAAACAAAAAACAAGCGCGTCCATGCTCACAGGTGTACACACGGGTGATCACACCCACAAACTACACCCTTTTTGGCTCCTACCTCAAAGCACACTGTGTTCTGTTGATCTTATGTGCTGCACAATAATGTTTAATATTTAGTATTTACTGTCATATTCCCATATATCATTGTGATGTTGTTTATTCTATTGCTCTGTTTTTTTGCTTGTTTTCTCTTTTTTCTTTCTCAACAGGTGATCCAGGTGATTGATATATGTATTTTTTGCCTGTTTGTTTTGTTGGTTTTTGTTTTTTGACCTTTATCACCGTTCCTCTTCCCCGCTGTTTTCCTTTCCCTCTTTCTTTCTACCCTTTTCTTCCCCCCAGTCATGTCTGTCCTGTGTGTAGCAAGCGAAAATAAAATAAACGATAAAAGCAAAGATGAATCAAATAGACCAATACAGCAAGGTGTGGACTGGGATGGTCCATTTGATAAAGCAAATCCGTTGGGCATCTTTCTTTGCCTTTAGACAACAATTCTGAGGGCAAAAGAACCAAACGGGACAGGGGGGGAAAAAAAGGAGAGGCTGATGACTCAACCTGACTGAGATGCTGTGGGGGGACCTTCAGAGAGCTGTGCATACAGGAATGCTGCAAACTTCAATGAAGTGAGGTTGAACAACACTGTAAAAGAAGAGTGGGCCAAAATTCCTCCACAGTGATGTGACCGAGTGATAAAGTCACAGAAACCATCACTGTAACAGACTAAAGTCTGAGTTTCAGCATCACAAAGATGGCTATATTTTTACTAGGCTAGATCACCATGGTAACTGATGCTGAACATATCCTGATCTGGAGCAGCTGTATGTTCTGAAAGTGACACATTTTTACTGATTCTTTTGTTTCTCTCAGCTTTAAATGTGATATAGTTTCTCTGCTGTCTGCACAAACTTTATTCACTCAGCTGATGAAGCAGAAAATGTTTTTATGCTTGGTCCTAATTTCCTGTTTGCTTTTACACAGCTGGACGTGCAACAGCTGAAACACAGATCAGAAACTCATCAGTCACATCGGTAGGCTGTTTTTACCCAAGAACATTCAACTCACTGTATTATAATATTATAGAACATTTACATTTACTAGACTTGCATTATTTCCTTTATCAGACATTGAGACAGACTCTGCACTCGCTGCATAACCTTTAATATTTATGTGTATGCAGTTTGAAGTTTCAGGGCTCTAATGTGCAGCTGCCATGCCAGAAAAAAACAGCAGCACCAAGCAGTGAAATGAATAAATGAACTCACACACGGTACTCAGCTGATCGACGTCGCGTGGAAGACGAGTGAAATGATGCGTCAAACACCCTTTAATGTGAGCGTGCTCAGAGCCTAAAGTGGACGGCGTGGGCAGAGTAAGCTGATGGTCGTGCTCACCTCTAACTGCAGCTTTAGGTTTTGATGAACCGGCTAACTCAGGGGTCAGCAACCTTTAACACCCAAAGAGCCATTTGGAGCCGGTTTCCAGGCAAACGAAAACTCTGGGAGCCGCAAATACTTTTTGACATCTAAAATGAAGATAACACTGTATATATTGTTTTTTACCTTTATGCTTTGTGTGAACAACTAAGGTGTGTTGCTCATGAAATCCTTGAAGTGCTACAAAGAAAATTACATTTTATTTATGTATATGATATATATATGATATGATATGATATGTTTACAATGGGACTTCTGCTCCTGAACCTCTGCGCACAGCGTCTGCAGATCGGGGCTGTACGAAGCCACTTTCATCTTTACAGGGCTGTAAGCTGTCGTCTGTGAGGCGTGAGCGGTGTTTGTTTGTAACACAGTTCACGGTGGAGAACAGCTGCCGACATAATGTGGATCCGAAGGTCCATAACTGGCCTACCTGGGGTTGAAAGTCTCGATAAATGCACGGCGTTTCTGCGGGTACACCGGTTTCCGCGAGTGTGACGCTTATTTTGAGCGATGAAAAAAAAATTAATTAAAAGAAATAATAGAATATAATTGTATTTTTATATTTCAATATCACAATAATCTTCCAATTTAGAACTACAAGTTAAAAAAGAACTAACATAAATAAATTACACTTCTGCTAAATACTTCTAATTTATTTTCCCAAACCACGCGGAGCCGCACTATGAGGACTAAAGAGCCGCAGGTTGCCGACCCCTGGACTAACTCAAAGAACATCTGGCTATGCTGAACTTGCTCCTAGTTCCACCCGTCTGATGTCTGTTATTAGTGTTCTTCTATCTGCGCCTAGAGAGCCTGGCCATGCAGAAACAATTCATCTTAATTTAGTTCAAGAAGGAACGACTCCTTTTTTAACAGGAAGAGACCTTCAGTGAACGGGGATCAGGGAGGCGTAGCCATCGACTTCAACATGAGAGAGGAAAGAAAAGAAGCACAGAGACAGGGATGGAAAAAACCTGCAGAAGAACAAAGTTAATGACTCACAGTAGCGACTAAAAACACAGCGATGCACATTCAGAAAATGAAGGTCCGTATATATCACATCATACGCAGTTTATGAAAGCACTTTAACTGAGTCTCATGCAAAGCTCTGAACGAGTCCACAAAGTAGTGCATGGTAGACTTTACAGGAATAATGGAGCAACATAATAAAAACACCACCGTACAGCCTGATACTGACAACTGCTGCAAGTCTGGGACAGTTAAGAGCTGAACGTGACGGCTCAGTCACTGTGTTACGTTTACCCGACTGACCTGATGTGAAAGGAGCTGCACGTAAAATGACATTTGTTCTGTGTAGGCTCTCAGTCATCCAGGCTACGGTAGCAACTCTTTGAAAACAAAAGCTGCTTCATGAAAAATGGATGTAGTGGGCTTTCGCTATGCTCTGTAAAGACAGTCACCCATCTCTGCTGAAAGCATCTGCTTCTGCAGAATCAGCTTTGCTGTTTCATGCCACTCTGTTAGCTTAAACCTAAAGCAATCTGCTGTCCTAGGTAAAACTTGTGAGCGACCAGATTTGTCCTGCAGGCTCTGGTTTTGCTGTTGCACCTGTGACAGGTGGTAGTTATCTGCACCCTCGTGGTTTGAGCTTTACAGACCGGCGTTTTACCTTGTGATAATGTCATGATTCAGACTCAGTAATTTAGATAATAAATCATCATTAACTGGCATTTCTATAGCACTCATCTAGTCTTACTGACCTCTTAGAGCTTCATTCATATCTGCCCCCCTAATAAACTGGAACACTGTAAGAAAACCCAGAAGACCAAGGAAGCACATCCCAGAATCATCCAGATGTGGGGTGATGGTGATAACCTCAGTGTGGCAGCAACAAGAATAAGGAAACCGGCCAGATACCAAACAAAATTAGGTAGCCCTAGATTTTAACAAACAAGGACCATCTCAACTGATACTGTGCCCTAAAATCTGGACGAAACGGTGCAAAGTTGAACTTTTTAATGCCTTAGAAGAGATATTATACATGCCCACTTCTTTTATTTCTTAGTCCCAGCTGTTTTTTCTCAGACTCGCTCAGTCCAGATTTCGTTGCAGCAGGAGAACCGGGAGGGAGGCCTACAGGATAGAGGGTGTCCTCACTGACAACAACCCTGCGAGGTGTGGAAAAGCATCCAAACCCTCACCAACTACCGAGGACAGAGCCCCCCAACCCCTCACAGCAGCCTCAAACCTGCAGAGGAGCTCAACACCTGGTTTGAGACCACTCCTCCCCTGCAGCTCTTTCCCCCACCACCTCCTCCCCTTCACCCAGCTCTATGCCAATGACACCACTGTGGTTAGGCTCATCTCTGATGGAGATAAGACAGCGTACAGGGTGGAGGTAGAGAAGTTGTCCTGCTGGTGCTCCGAAAATAACCTGAAGCTGAACGTCCTTAAAACCAAAGAACTCGTAATGGACTTCAGGAGGCACAGACAGGTCCACCACGGGTGGAATCTGTCTCCACCCTCAGGCCTCTGGGCACCCACATCTCCACTGATCTCACCCACAACTCAGAGTACGCAGGGGCCACAACTGAGAACAGGAAGGCTCCACAGAGGGCCATTAACACCGCCCAAAAAAAAACCTTGGGTGCCCTCTGCCACCCCTGGAAGCCATCGCCAGATCCTCCTGGGGCAGAGCCATCACAGGTGACCCATAAACCCCGCCCACCACCTATTTGACCTGCTGCCCTCTAGTCAAGCTTCAGGTCAGTCATGTCCCACAACTCCAGACTCACTAACAGCTTCTTCACCTGGTCGATTCAGACTGTTAACAAACAGTATCCCCCACACCGCACCAATCTGAGCCAGGGTCTGAGTAACCACTCAGACTACGTCTTCGTTTGCTCCGAGCACTTTGTTCTCCAGTGTGTGCCGTTCTGTTGTTTTGGAGATATTCCTCCTGACTGTATATTTATTCCTGCTGTCCTACTATTTATATTTTATTCCTGCACAGTTGGTGGGGTGCACCCATAATTTTGTTGTACATGTACAATGCCAAAAAAGGGCTATTCTATTCTGTTATTAAAACTATTGCCCACCTCTTTATATAAGCAGTTTCTACTGTGTGTGTGTGTGTGTGTGTGTGTGTGTGTGTGTGTGTGTGTGTGTGTGTGTGTGTGTGTGTGTGTGTGTGTGTGTGTGTGTGTGTGTGTGTACGTACACTGGGGAAAATGGCATTGCTGTTTGTTCATAATGTTCTCTGGAATTATATTTGCCAATTTTTTAATGAGGTTCTGCTGTGAGAAAAAGAGAAGGAAAAGCATTACACCGGAAATCTATTTCCGTAGCTTAATAGATTACGTTTTATTAAAGCGTTTCATTATCCTCCCTCCCTTTGAAGCAATAAAAATACCTCAATTACATTATTATTAATAGGAAAACGTTTGAAAATGGAGCAGTACCTCCACTAAGCTAGAAACGCCTTCATACCACGCATGGATCGAGTCACTGGATCCAGATTAGTTTGTGATATTTCATGAAGAACATCAAGAAACTGAATAAAACGTGTTTCTGAAGATAAGACAGCTGATCATCCCTGAAATAATAAAGCTGACAAATGAGCTTCACCTGCAGGACGTCAGGGTTCAACCTCAGAAACCTCCAGAGGGAAGTCAGGTGATCAGCTCCAAAAGACACAGCTTCATTATTTATTTCTACGTTTGGAGCCTTTTCTGGGCACATCCAAAAACTGAAGACCTAAAACTCATTAACAAGATTTCCTTTCAACATGTAAATGAATCAGAACTGTAGCAATATTGAGATGTATTGACTTTTGTATAGTATTTTTTTCTCTTCTCTCTCTTTTTTCTTTACTAAATGTACCTGTTTATTGTTTACATGTTTGAAATAAATTAACGAACAAACAGATCATGTCTCCTCTGGGAGGACCTCTCAGATGTGTTGGAGAATGCAATACTTGACTAGACTTTAATGGACAGACATGCAATGGAAAGGTTTATTGCACCGCTAAAGAATCATTTGAAAACTTGATCGCTCCAAAGTTGGTTGCGTGTTTATGTAAATCAACTTTTTCAGCAATCCAACAATAAGACAAACTGATGTATGTCCCTGGCAGAGGTTTTCATAAGATGGAGAGATGAGAGCAGCTTAAAGTGCAGCAATGATGACAAATGAAGAACTTTTAATAATTCAAAGCTGATCGTTGTGGAGCAGGCGGAGACCTCATATCAACACAAGATTTGATTTTCACTTGTTCTGTGAACCTGTTAGCATCCGCCAACCAACTGTTGACTCTTCTGGGGTTAGGGTTGGGTTTCGTTTTAGCCTCAAGCTAAATGAGCAAATATTCATAAACTGCAACATTTTACCTTCCAAATGAGGTCTGGCGCTGAGCGGGCGGACGGTGAGAGGTTAGCGTTCAAACAGAAACAACAGGATCACTGCGGAGCTGAAAAATTGGATGAGAACGACTAAATTACAGACAGAGCATTTAGAGGGGGCAGAGTGTCAACCGCTATCATGTCAGAGGTCAGAAGTAACACAGCTGATTAATTTACATGCAAATGTAATGGATTATTACTTTAACCCTAAACCGGAGCTCCGGCGCTGATTGAGCTGCCCGAAGCGAGGTAGGGCTTTCAGAAAACCTTTAGATGATAAAAAGACAATAAATATAATGCGGTATGGCAGGACGACACTTGCTCCTGATGAATGAACCAAATTTCCATGCACAGGTGATCTGGATCACCAGAATATACCAGAATCTGAATTTTGTGTATGAAAGTGTATAATTTTTTCGCCGCCTGCTCTCGTTCTCTTTCGACGGGTGGCTGAAGGTCAAAGAGCTAAAAGACAATACTGAAGAAACGGCCTTGGAAGGATCCAGAAAGCATAAATACATTTATTAAATCACATGAAAATATATTTTTTGTGTATGTATGAATTGACATTATGAGGCTTATTTTAAACAGCTTTAAAACAGCTCCAGTAAAACCATGAAGGAGGAAAAACCAGAGCAGTGGCTGCTGTGAGATAAAAACTTCATATCTCTAAAACGTCAGATTTACAAAAAGACTGAAACTGGTGGTGAATTTAAAGTTGGCTCAGTGATCCCTCGAGCCATGAAACCTAATCAGCGCTAAACCAACCATGTAAACTTTTAAGATTTAGAAGGAAAAACTGCAGCTAAGCCCCCAAATTTCACACAGTGTTCTCAACAAAATTAGAGGTTTGTTGCTGCCCACATCCCCGCGGACGCTCTACAAAGGGTTCGGGGGTCAGCCACCCCTGTGAGCAGCACACCTGGATTAGGTGGAGATGATGCGACTCATGCAAGGGCACTTTCACCAGGATGAATATAATGCAACTGAGCTGGAAAGCTTCTGGCTACTGGATGATCCTCTTTAACTATCAGGCTGCAGAAATCCCCCCACAGGCTGAAAACCTCAGTGAGGTGCACAACACATAAACACTCCTGCGGTGCCCCACATAGCCTGCAGAATTAATAAGCTTGTGTCTGCCCGTCACACATTGTAGAGTTGTTCCAATTTCAAAGAAAAGCAGAGTGTAACATGTACAACGTGAAGAGTCTGGAGGCTTTTTTTCAGTGGCTGCTTCGTCAAATTCAAACCTCAGAGACAGTCGGTCAAATATCTGAATGCTGCAGCAGTTCAATAACCTGAATAAAGTTTTGCATTGTTTTTCTGCAATCCAGGGATTAGCACAAACTCAACGTTTCGCAACCAGCATACGTGTGAATCAGCATCAGAGAAGATGAGCCTGCTGCTCACCTGATCAGACTTCAGTAAAGTCTTCATGTTGATCTCTTTTCTGGCTTCTTGTTTCAAATCTTACCGAATGAAACACGATGAATATTTGACCATTTATGATGAACATGTCGTGTCTCTTGGTCTCTCAGTCAAATCCACTCCTTATTAATAATGGATTGGATTTATATAGTGCTTTTCAAGGCACCCAAAGTGCTTTACAATACCACTATTCATTCACTCTCACATCCACACACTGGTGGAGGCAGTTGTAGCCACAGCTGCCCTGGGGCAGACTGAAAGAAGCGAGGCTGCCATATCGCACCATCGGCCCCTCTGGCCAACACCAGTAGGCTGTAGGGTAAAGTGTCTTGCCCAAGGACACAACGACCAGGACAGAGAGCCCAGGGATCGAACCGGCGACCTTCCGGTTACAGATACGCTTCCCAACCCCCTGAGCAACGGTCGCCCCCACTACTGATGTTTAGTGTCGAAAAAAGTAAGATGGCCGTATTTAGATGCTTCAACAATCAACGACATGCCACCATAGGGCAGGGGTGGGGAATAGGGCTGGGTATCATCACTGATTTCTAGAATCGATTCAATTGGATTTGAATCTGGGAAATTTTGCCTCACACAGTCAGAAATATTATCATTCAGATCAGCACATTTACATATTTTTGTATCTTTAAAAAGGAAGCTGACACTTGTGAGACTTTATCAAAGGTGTGAGCATCACAGCAGAGGCCTTTGTGTCAAAGTAGCTGAGGATGAAACAGAAAAACGTGAAGGTGGTTTTCCTTTCCTGGGATTTTATAAAAATATTCTGCAGTCGATCAAAAACGAAAGAAAACCATTAATCAACATATGAACATCACCTCTGAAGTTACAGCGGTTTTAGTAGAGACACGGCTGAGCGTTTTGCATTTTGTATAACAGCTGCCGACAGATTTTTAGACAGAAAACTGTTGTTGAAGTACAGAGAGAGAGAGAGAGCTGTGCATGAAGTGCATCGGGTGAGAAAGCCACATCTCACTGATTCTGATGCGTCGGCGGGTCGAGCTTTGTGTTTACGTCTCTGTGCAGGATCCGTGTTCCTGCTCTCGTTTACTGTTTTACCTGTTTGGTGGTTGTTGAACTTTTGTGAGGTTTAACCTGAGATTCTGGCGTTTTGGGCAAAATAAATTTATATTAAAAAAATCGATTCAGGATTTTAATGAATTGATATCACGTTAGATGATATACCAGAATCGATTTTAATCGATAAATCGATAATCAAAACCCACCCCTAGTGGGGAACTTCTCGAGGGCCGGTGTCCTGCAGGTTTAGATGTGCTCTTGATCCATCACAGCTGATTCAAATGGCTAAATGACCTCAACATGTCCTGAAGTTCTCCAGAGGCCTGGTAATGAACTAATCATTTGATTCAGGTGTGCTGACCCAGGGTGGGACCAAAAATCTGCAGGACACCGGCCCTTGAGGCCTGGTGTTCAATTCAATCTTATTTATATAGCGCCAAATCACAACAAAAGTGCACCCCTGATTTAGATTGTGGGTCAACAAATCCCAGAGTCACATTAGAAACTGGGATTGTTGTGGAGGGCCGCAAACCACCCAAAAAACAACCAGTTCAGCCAATAAGCTGGAATCACTTCTGCTCTTTATAAACTGCTGGTGTTGAGCAGATGTTACAATAAGGCTATGAGAATGTGAAAAGGACAAACATTTAATCTATGTTACTGTTTTGTTCCTTTTAGCCCCAACTTGTCCCCTTTCAATTCACTCAGTGCACCGCTGCCACCCCCTCTGTAATCTCTTTTATGCCACGTACAAAGACGAGTGACTGGGCCGTGCCACAGACATCACACCTCGCATCCAGAGCCAAGGTCGAACCGCGGGAACCTGGTCTGGAGCGCTCCACCTCTGGGTGGTAAAACGTTGCAAAGGTTGCATGAATAAGTAAACCTGTGATCAAAGGTTTCTCTTGCCTCACTCTGACCATATCTTGACCAACAGCAAAGCTTTTGTTTCCAAAAGACGTAATGTGACTCTATGTGAACAGACTTATGTCCTCACTAATAATAATAAGAATAATGATAAGTTGTGCATAACAGGAAGGTTATTTTTTTTGCCTTGACCCAGCCCACATTGGATGGAGGTGTGGCAGGTGAACACATCCTGTTTGAGTTGTTTTCTTTGCCGTTTTCCCCACTTGCTGATTCTTTTTCTCTGGGAATGAGAACAGCCTCTCCACCCACCACTGCTGCAGACAAAACACCCACCCTCCAAAGCCGACGGCACTCCCCAGGACAGCCTGCCCTGGCAAACTGCAAAAAACAGCTCAGCAACAGCTCGAGGGACACATTCAGGAGTCCGACCTCTAAATTCTGTAGATCACAATCTGATCAAATATCTGCTCCAGTACCACCACAGGACAGCCCCAGAGGCGGAGCGCTCATGCCTCGACAGGTCAGAGCTGCTGTGGTGACAGAATATCAGACAGAGGCAGCGTGAAAGGACCCGAATCTGAGAGAGGATTCGCACATGCTGAGATCCCGGTGTGCACACAGAAGCAATAAAAGCACCTCTAATGGGCTTCAGTCCGGGTTGTCAGAGGAAACAAGGCCTCCTCTCTGAGCTTACAGGTAAGTCTGCATGATGCATGAAGCTTCAGCCTCTGCTAGCTTAGCTTAACAGCAAGGCTGGAGGCAGGGAGAACGAGTGAGTCAGCGCCTCTAAAACTCACTAATTAACACGTTATGTCTTCTTGTCTTACGCAGCGAGCTGTTTCATGGCTCTGAGCAGCTGCCAGACAAATGAAGGAGAAACACCAGGAAACTACGGAGCCAGGCCAAGAAATAATGCTGTAGCATTACTGTGGTCTAACCACTGACACTGCTACATTATGTTCAGCCTTTTGCTTTGTTAGGCCACACATGAGTGACGTTATGGTGTGAGACAACAAAGAGCGAACTCACAAATGCTCGTGAACAGGTGAACACGCAGAGTTTCACAAGGTTTGAGTCACATTTCATTTATTAGGTTCAGCTCGTCCGGGAGCTAAAACCACGAGGATCTGCCTAAATTAGATCTCCTTTAGTTTTACATCTAGTGATTTATTTCCATGTACTTCAAGTGAATGACTTGTGCCTCAGAAGAGTCAGAAGTTGGTACACGTGTCTACCCCACATCAAAGACCACACAGAGAACCGACGATTAATGAATGACTTAATTTTCTAGTGAAAAATGAAGCCGTGGCTAATCAGACCAGGTGGTATTTCATGGTGGATCAAAATCTGACGGTCCATTTCTGCGTTTACAATTCCATAAATTTCACAAGATACCCGGCACCACACATTGGAAATATAGCTGTGCTTCCAGCTGTTGGCTGAGCAGCATCGATGGCCCGTCCATAGCTGACAGTGTCCACTGTGTGTTTTTCTATCCAGGTGTGCTTTCACTGCACTGGCCCAGTGTTTGGGATCATTTTCATCCAAAGAAATAACGCCGCTCGGATGTTTTCCAGATGCTGGATCAAAATCTGCTGGTACTTTTCAAACCATGACAGAGCCTCCACTGTGTTTAACAGATAGCTGTAGATTCTCTTTGACAAACTCCATCACTTTCGTTTTCAGCCCAGTTCTTGTGTAACGTGTCATAACTCAGCCTTCTCACACTTACTCCCTTCGCTTCCACTGAGACTGTTCTGTTGAGGTTTCTGTGAACAGTAGAAGTTTTAATTGAAGGTCCTGATGCATCTCTCAGTTCTTGTGTCAGGTCTTTGCTGGATTGTTTTCCTGTTTCTTAACAACATGCCTTTCAGATCTGAGTATCCTTCATCAGATAGCATTAAGGCACACCAGGGCTTGCAAAATCGCTAGCCCGACGTCCCAGGGCTAGCGATATCTCCAGTCGGGCGACCAAAATCTATCTCAGCCCCGCCCGTCGGGCTATATAATTTTGCAAGCCCTGCAGACGCAAGGCCCAAGGGTAAAGCGTTACCCTGGTGGCCAGTCAGGGTATGACTCGCTGCTGGTTGCCAGCAGAGGTCACCATTCGACATGCCCTTCAGCATCATGGTTTGGTGTGTTGTAGGTTGTAGAGACAAAAAAAAAATCCAGTTTTAGGTTTTAAAAAGATCTTTAGACATGAAAATCAGCTGGTTTAGGTTTTAGAAAAAGATCCAGGTTTTCTTTTTTTTCCATGGTGAGGCCTCCCCACTGCATCTATGCACACACTAACTAAACTGACTTTTTGTAACTACTTCACATTACGCCAGGAGATTTCTGTTGTGCGTGTGAGCTGCTTGTAAGTTTTACTGACTTCAGTTGCACCTGCTAACTTTTGAATGAGGAGACAGCATTTACCCGTCCGAAGGAAAGGTCTACTTTAGCTTTCAGCACCGATTAGATTCAAGAACCCAGGCACATGACACAAAAATAAGCACGTAAAAGCAGAAACCAGCATTTTTTTCAGTGTTGCAGGAACCAGGAAGACAAACAGAGCCAGGATACAACCAGAAGGTGGACTGCAGATGAAGCGGAGGACAGGAGGAAGAAGAGGAAAAGACCTCAGTGTGACAGTCTGAGGAGAGTGCACGGTGGGGTGATGGTGAGAGACTAATGAGGGAGGGAACAAGCGAAGACGGCTGGTTTTTAATTATGGTGCTCACTTTAATATAAACTCACTGTCCAAACAGGGGAGGAGTAAAACGGAGGCTGTTGTTCCTTTGAGTTTTCAGATAATAGAGTACGTGTTCAGTTCCATCTCCATGTTTCTATTGTTGGAATAAAATATGAGAGCAGCTTTGCATGACTCATAGTTCAAAATAATCTGTTTCTTATAAGCTGCCTCGGTGCTGCCATTCAGCCGTTTCCACTTCCAGTTAAGCTCATTGTGCAGAAACTGGCTGCAGTTCAGCTGGACGTGCTCGAGAGGTAGCCCTCAGTCAATGAGCTGAACAGGAAAAAATATTAATTTCGCTGCTTTGAGACAAAAAACACCATGTTGTTTTGATTTTTGCAAACACAGCATTGATAATGGATCCAAGGTGAAATAAAGGGACATCTGTGTGCTTTAGTTTTTTTCACAGTGAAGAAGATTCGATCATATAACACAAGGATGTGTTTTAGTCCTCGAGGATGCAACGGCCCAACGATAAATCATCATGTTTCCAAACTCCAGCAGACGATATGAACGTAACTAAATCCAAGCAGAAGCTTCACGTGTGTAGAAGAAGCAGCTGACTGAGGCTGCTCGCTTTACACCTTAAATCAAAAATGGAGGACGCTATAAGGCGCCTCTGGTATTCCAATTTAAACCCGTAAAAGTGTTTAAAATGAAATTATAATTGTTGTCTTCAGAAAACTGCAAAGAATTCCCAGAAGAAAAACCAACACTTCTGTGTAAATTTACACTTTTGCTCTAAAGCTTCATATTGGACTAACTCGAGAGCGCCCCCTATGGAGCAGGAAGATCACAGACTGGGAAACTAGTCTGAAACAAGCTAGTCATAGTCAAAAATGTGTCCACTTTCAGTTGCCATGGTGATATGGTGACCATATGGTGTTTCCTGTGCCTGAGATGACCATATTGGCCCCTTCTCATGAAAAACTCAAACTGTGTGTTGAGAGCAGTCTGCAGGGCGAGCTGCAGCGTCACAGGGCGAGCATACACCGACCTCACTATTACAAACTTTGGTCATGTCTACCATGAACAGCCACCACTGAAATGTGACGTATATTTTCTTCTGGTGATGCATCGTGGGAGCATTAAGGCAAAGAACTAAAAGGATTAAAAGTAGCTGCACCACATCCTCAACTTCTGCCACAGACCCTTTGATCCAACACGAAATGCTCCATGTGCAAACCTAAGTCTTGGGAGATTGTGACTACGTGTGAGTGAAGTGTTTGTGCCTCCCTTTAAAGCCGTCCTAGACAAATTCTGTTTACACATCAAGAGCCACCATTTCAAATCTGCACACTTTCCACTGAAAATCGTGAGGACTTGCACACTGCGAGATAAGAAGCCGGACAAACGGGGGTTTGAACATGAGGTCAGAGCAGAAATGTTATTCATGAGTCGTCGCTTTGCCAGCTAAATGGGTGACAAAACCCACAGCCAGAGGAACTCCTTGTGTTGGTCCGCTGTCAGCTCTGCAAACACATCCGAGCAGCTCTGCTGAGCTCATTTCACTTTTTAAAAACATTCGTTTATTGTGAAGGTTTGCAGGGTTTTACTTTGTAGTAGTGATGTGACGTTCTGTATCGAGGCTTCGAAGCATGTGTCGAGTAATGGAGGGGGCGTTTCCGCGAAGCGCGTATCGAGGCTTGCTTCATTTATGGGAGGAGCTGAAAATGATGACGTCCGAAGCCTCGCTGCCCGGCTGTACCACGTGACTGGTTCAGGAAGCGGTTCGAACTTTGCCGCGAGCTATGACAGCGATATAAACCCTCAGACTACATTCAAAAATGTGGGTGTTTGATGGAGAGTTGCGGTTAGTGAGAGTTTGTAGACAGTTTGGAGGTTTATGAGAGTGAGGAGAGAAAGTCAGGAGAGAATGGAGCCAGCTAAGAAGAGGAGGATGTCCTCCCCTGTGTGGGAACATTTTGATCTTATTCCTCCCAACAAGGTATGTAAATTTCTACAGAAGATGTATTTTCATGATACTGATGGTGCAATAAAACCTATGTGAAGCTGTCTTTACTTTTGTACAAGGTGAAGTGTTTGCTATGTGCCAGGGAGCTGGGATATAACAACAACACCTCATCCATGCTTAGGCACTACAGAGCTTTGCATGAGAATAAGGGGAACACCGATTGTGGAGCAAGACCAGGTGAGCCATCAAATGCAATGATAATATAGCATGCAGTAATGTTACTAAATGATATAACAATATTATACAATGCAATAAGTTATGTGTGTGATATTTATATTTGTGCTTTGTCTTTATTGTCTTTCCTCAGGAGAACAATCTCAAATAGATGAAGACCTGGTTACCATGGTGATTGAGGACTCCCAGCCATTTAGCATTGTGGAGGACAAAGGATTCAAAAGATTTGTTAAATCATTAAATCCTAGCTATGTTCTCCCCACTAAAAAGGTCATAAAAGCAGTGAAAATTTAGTTTTTACAGAATAAAATGTGAACAGGCAGGACTGAGGCTCAAAGCCTCAGTGTGTAGCTGTCCATACCTCAACGTTACAAAAGCACAACCACTGTCCACACCCCAACCACACCTCACCTCACAGTAAATGATCATTTCCATTTCAAGCATTTCCAAATAATCATTTCCCATACTGCCAGTATAAATATACACAGTATACTGCCATCACTACAATATACATGTTTTACACACTCCTTTTGTTGTTGACATTTACAGGCTGTGTGCAAAATGCCACACTCTTCAAATTCATGCCAGCTATTATTTTTACGTCCAGTAGGTGTCCTGCTAGAGCAAATGAAGCTTCATGAAGCTTCGCGTTGGGGTGAACCAATTGGATGAAAAGCTTCAGTGCTTCATGAGGCTTCATCTGCCCATCACTACTTTGTAGAGCCATTTTCTGAAGTTAAAGATCTGGTTGGTTTTTGCCAAAACAAAAACCTGTCATGTGTCGCTGTGTGCAGGCGGGAGTAGTGGACCCAAAGTGCAGGCTCACGGCAGGCAAAAGTGTACTTCAAACTCTGCTTTTATTGCTGGATGGCAAAACGTAACAAAAGTCCAAATAAACGTACATAAGCAAGCAGGCAGAACACACAGCATACATGAGGGTAAATCGTGACACAGAGAAACACAGGGCTTAAATACACAGAGGGAGCAATCAGGGAATGGGTAACAGGAGGGAAACACAGCTGGGGCAAATCAGGCCTAACGAAACTGGGGAAGCAAAACCAGACACATTAACATAAGACATGGACCTTCAAAATAAAACAGGAAACATAACACAGACTGAACTTACAGACTCACAGGCAGGCACTGCAACAGAGGGAACAGAGACGTGGGACCAGGGCAGACACATACACTGACTGGACACGGGGTTATAGCAGACAGGGGAGACAGCAACTAAGGATTACACAGAGACATAAACCATAAGACAGAACTCTAACAAAGAAACCAAAGACTAGAAATGATAAATAATATAATAAACTCAAAAACCCTGGGTCAATGACCCAGGCATCGTAACAAAACCAAACAGATCTTCAACTTCAGCTACAGCAGAGTCCTGACATCTGAGACCATGTTGACAATGTCTCATATTTTCTTGTTAATGTAGAAATAATCAGAAAGTTCAAGGATCCAGTGAAATTAGAAACAAAAATGAGGTCTTCAAAGGTGAAACAATTTAGGTTCGGCTCAGGTTCTCAGTCGTTAATCAAACTGGATCAGATTTGTAGCATCGACCTCCTTTGTGTAAAGACTTGGTTCTTTCCTTTGACGCAGCATTCAGTCACATGCAGGTGGAGTCCCTGTTCCTCTGTTGGAAACACCGACAGTGTAAAAGGTGGACGTAGTTCCCATGATGTCACCCATTGACCCAAACTGTGGAATCTTGAGCTGAGTCTTCCCCCAACATATTCCACAATCATCTCAAAGTTTTCCATGGATTATCTTGGATGAAAGAAATTTCATGCACTGACTTGTTGCAGAGGTCCCATCCTGTTACAGCACCACACTTAAAATCAGTGAGTGCTTCACAAAACTTTGTACAGGTAGACTGCATGACTCGGTGCCTACACACCTGTGGCAGTGGGACTCAATGAAACTCCTGAATTCAAAGATCAAGAAGGGTGGCCCACTACTTTAGTCCATGCAGTGTATGTATATCCTTTATAGCTGAGGTTTGTGGTTAGAAATAAAGCTGTGCTTCCAGCTTCCTGCAGAATCAGAGGCAAGTAAAAGGGGAGCTTTCTAAGCACTGGACTGATACCTCAAAGATTTGACTGACTGCCATGGACTTCCCTCCACCGTCACCTGACCTCAACCTCTCTGAACAATTATGGAGTAACATGAAAGCTGAAAAATCCCAAACTTTTTAAACATTATGAGGCAATGTTCAAATCAAGTGCACAATATGCACAAACAACAATGTTTTGGTGCTAAAACAAAATCTCAGCAGAGCGATTTGGAGGTTCCTGCTCGCAGCTTCTGCCTCCGCCTTCGATCTTCTGGTCACAGCCGAGTGTGTCTCACCTCCTCGGAGGCCATGGGAGCCCGCACCTCTCCGGTGAGCTCAGCAGCTTACCCTCCGCCTGCTGGATCTTGTTTCCCTTCATCAGCCTACACCTCATATTCTTTTATTCTCAGTGAATAATACGGGCGTGTTATTCTGAAGCCCTGTCGGCTGTTATCCTCCGTGTAGATTACAGCTGAGGTGTGATATTAAGGAATTTCTCTTCTCCGTCAGACACACAGAGCAAAGGATGGTGGATGTTTAAGGGTGTACATGTAGGCCAGTTGGTGTCTTCTCATTTATTAATTAAGGTAACTTTTTTTATGTCCTTGCAGGTTATAATTTAGCTTAAAAAAAACTACTCTTCTCTTGTAGCAGCCTGTGGAGCGACCTCTGTGTGAAGGATTCAGGCTGAACTTTAATTGATGCCGCCCTCCTGAATGCTCAGCCAACCCAAGGTCAAACCCCCAACCCTGATGTTGCCTCAAAGCACTTTGATAGTGACAATGGCAGATACAGATACTTGCTGATTAGTGCTCGGTAACATCCAAAGCTGGAGCTCAGACGTCTGCAACCATCTGTTAGTAAGTAAAAGCGATTTATAGAGGTGGAGCTGAAAAAGCAAGCTAATACAAGGCCAAGTCTTAGTTTTCAGACGAGTTCGCAGAATCACAAGAACACCTGTGACTGTTGATTTCAAGATCAGCTTGAAGAGCCGGGGTGGAGCAGATTGAGAGCATGCGTGGGTTTATGTGCAGTTCAGATACTACAGTTAGCTAAGGAGAAGGCTAGCATACAGCTAGCAGCTTTAGCCACCTGTGTAGCAAACCTCCTGTCAGTCAAAGAGGCCACGCCCCCTAAAAAGGCAAACTTTAAGCCAGGGGTGGGGGAGCTCCAGGCCTCGAGGGCCGGTGTCCTGCAGGTTCAGATGTGTCCTTGATCCAACACAGCTGATTTAAATGGCTAAATGACCTCCTCAACATGTCTTGAAGTTCTCCAGAGGCTGGTAATGAACTAATCATTTGATTCAGGTGTGCTGACTCAGGGTGAGATCTAAAACCTGCAGGACACCGGCCCTCGAGGCCTGGAGTTCCCCACCCCTGATTTAAGCCTTAATGCATTTTAAACAGGTTGTCTCATCACTGCAGGAGTAACAGTGGCTTCTTCGGAGCTCCTTTCTTTTTTAACATTAATCTTTCTTTAGAAAATCAAAAACGAGACACTTGCTGGCTTCAGGCTGCAGTTAAGACCCCCCCCCCCCCCCACACACACACACACACACACACACACACACACACACACACACACACACACTACAGCACCACACTTGTTAAATTCCAATGACTCACCACATCAGCAGCTCACACGCAGGCAAACAACCCCCCGTGTTTCATAGCAGTTCTTCCCCCAACAGGTCCAGAAAATGAATTGGATATGATAATCCGGCGTGTGCACCATGACTGCGAGTCTCACGGCGCGCTGCAGGCTCAAAACTCATCTGCTCAATAAGAGCCTCCCGGCGGCCTCCCCACACTGAATCACAGCCCCGCTTCCTCCGCTGCTTCAGCTTATTCGTGTGCATCAAAACTTTCACCTTTCTCGCACGCTTTGATTTTTATTGGCTTTTTATGATGACGGCGAGCTGAAAGAAACACTGCATTATTTTGTCGTGCGTGTACTTTCTCGTACATTTATACAGCTCTGGGTGATTGGGTGATAAATTTTGCAGTGTTTTCTTGGTTTGAGCGCTCAAATACTAAAAAAGCAGTTTGTGGTTAAAATATTTGATCATTCTGTTCATTTCTTAATTGTTTGCTCTGTTGTGGATCAAAGGGAATAAAAGACTGCAGTCAGAACTTGAACTGCTTCTTTTGAGTGACGAATGAAGAAACTCGTCACTCCCCAGAAAAAGCATCTCAGCGCATTTTCAAATGTGCTTTCAGGAGTGACCCAGATAAATATGCTGAATAACCCTCCTCCTCCTCCCCCCACCACACTTACAACCATCAATTATTAATTCATGCAGCTTCATCTGAAGGCCACAGACTCTCGGGTGTACCAGGACATGAACAATAAAAACAAGCTTCTGCAGCCTGGAGAAGGCATTTTAATGTGGAGAGCTTATATTCACGGCGGTTTATGCTACGCAGGAAATGTAAATATGATTCTAGCTGTTGTGTTTTGTAAATATTGATCACGTTACACTCAAAGTGTGAAAGAAGTGGTGAGGTTTTCTGTATTTTATGGGGCACAAAGGCTCCACAACATGAAGGTTTTCATAAAGTTATGTGCATGAAATTCACCAGAAGGCCTCCTGGAGCCAGACCCCGGACCAAACAGGAAGTCAGACATTTTGGATTCATTTTTGCTGTTTCACAAAAACTTCCTGGAGATTTAAATGTGTTGTTCCATTTAAACTGAACCTTGGTGATGAAGAGCGTGTCCTGATGCTTCGCCATGGCACAACTACTCGACACAAAGGTGCACAAGCTTCTCAGAGCCTGGAGACAAGAAACCAGGATTATTTAATAGAAACATCTGTGGATGCACGTCTGCCCTGGGATCTCCTCCCTGAAACACCTCACCTCCAAATCAGCTGCTTTATTCCGTGGAGGAGCAGCGGCTCCACTCTGAGCTCCTTCCTCACCTGGAGTTGTAGCTCCACCCTTTTCTGGTGACTCGGAGGTTGCAATTCTCCACCTAGACGCTTCGCACTCGGCGGCAAACCGCCTCAGTGGATAATTAGCGATTTAGTGAAGGTTTTGGTGTGATGTTGGCACTGAATCATCTCTGTGTTCGGATTTATTTTGGATGTAGGGCTTGTTTTGAAGAAACAAAGGTGACCTTTGATTCCACTTCCTGCAGACCGTGGCTCGGGTGTCATTTTTCAGCGAGGACGGCTGCTGAAAATCACTGTCCATTACTGTGAAAGCGCTGTAGCACTAAAAAGCAATCTTCAAACATTATCCCAATTTGCAGAATAAAGTTCAATTTAAAGCCACTAAGAGTCTTATCAAGGTGTTATTTTTGTGCCACTCTTATTTAAAAGCAGAGCTTTAGGCCCTTTGGACTGGATTATCACTGGGGGAGGTGGTGGTAGGTGCGGAGAAGGGGAGGGAGGTGAGCTTGCTGAAAAACAGCAGGTAACTTTATCCAATTATTACTGCAGAGGGGCTGATTAAAATCTCCGACAAGGGCGGGCAATATTAAAATGGGAATATTCGCATACTTACCTGCGTCTGGCGGCAGTAAACGCAGTCTGGGTTAAAAAAGCATCACATCTGTGCCCCATAAAACTTCCTGCTACCTCGGTCTGTGAGGAAAAGATGAGGCGCCCCACTCATTACACGTGCTTTATCTGACTACTTTCACTGTGCTGATGAATGTGGATCATATGCACAGAGCTGCACCTTACAGAAGCGAGCTTCTGATGTCATCTGTTTGGTGGACAGATTCGACTAATAGAGCGTTGTAGCTGCGCAGTGCAGGACGAGCGGCTGTCAGGCTGCTTGGTATCTTATTTTTGAGTCGAACAGACTCACACAAGTCTTCACACACACACGGACGGCAGATTTAAGCGGACATACATGCACACTCACACGCTCACACCGACAGATGATCCCATGGGGAGAGATTTATTTGTGGCTTTGCAGTCCAGAGGCCCGCCCACCGAGGGTTGGCTTGGCGATATATATCACGCTGTGACCTCATATCCTGTTTGTGTGGTTTGTGTCTCAGCAGGAATCTGGGGAGGACACAAAGTGAGTCTGGAAGTTACTTTGACCGAGTCCTTGACAAAAAAAAAATCAAGCCTGCGTGAGCGCGCCTGGCGCCGGGCCTCGCTCTAATTTCATTAAGCTGAAGGTTAAAAAGGGCTTGAAAAATGAGATAAAGCACATACGTGTAATCACTTTGGTTCACAGAGATGTTCACAACATCTGGACTGTCGGCAACTACGAAAAACTTTATATATTGCGATTTTTAAGACACCTGGACAGAGACGTCGACACATTGGGCACACGGTGACGCGGTCCGACTGTAATTTGTGCGAGCTGCTGTTGTACATGTGAGTGATTCATATATGGAGGCAGCAAAAATAGGTTAATAGGGTACACTGTCACCCCCTGCTTGTAAACTGAAATCTAAACCGGGTGCTATTAATTAAGGTGCTGTCATAGCAGACAGCTATGGCTGCCACCTGCGCCACTTCTTATGTAAAGGCAGCCCCCGCCGCCCCGGCACACGGGAGCAGCAGCATCAACAAGGGCAGAGAGGACGGTCGACAATCTCATATATGCGCGGTTTCATTAGCCGCCTGGGTCGGGGTGGCCATGGTAACAAGCGAGCCAAAGAATACAATGTGGAGCCTAATTTTACTGGTAATTTTCCCAGAGTCCACGGCGCTGCAGTATAACCCCTGCTCATATTATTGAACAGGATCATTATTTTTAATGGAGCTGATGCATCTTTGGCTTGTTTTCCTTCCTTTTGTGAGTGTTGTGTTCCAGGTCCCACGGATGATAAAAGCATCTGGATGCATCGAGTCCGGCTCGCTCATTTGTCCTGAAGAAAATCTGATTTCCCTGATCTACCTGCACTCAGTCCCAAGGATGCAAACCAGCACAGGCGAAAGAAAGTCATTATATTACATCTGCTGTAATTTTTTTAAATTGCTGGCATGGCTTTGTTTTGACAGGCTCAGTCCTGCAGCAAAGACAGGGTCAGATATGTCATGGTCCAAGGGCTTGAACGCTTTCAGTTTCATTTCCTTCCTGTTTGTTGTTGTCGTCGTGTCACTTCTCGTGATATTCTTGTGTTTTGGTTATTTAGCCTGCCCAGTGTTTGCCTGGCTGTGATCCTCTGTGTCGTGTTCAGCACCGGCCTCCTTATCTTTCTCTCTTTTAGTGTTTTTTCTATTTAATGTAACAGTTCACAGGAGAACAGAGTGAAGGTCCAAAATCCAAATCTCTAATCCAAAAGCAGGTGATGGTCACGCACAGCGATGCAGCTCAGCACCAAGAACACAGCACAGAGTTTTACTCAAAGAAACACAAAAAACATGAAAGCAGGTGATAATAACTTGAATGAACAAGGCAATCAGGCAAGTGGAAGGTGAACTGCAGACTAATTGCTAATTGAACATGAGGTGTGGCAGCAGAAAGGCTGGAACAATGCTCTTCATTGGCTGATCATCAGTAAGTGTGAACACGTCTGTAACAGTGGAATATTTGGCAGTTTGCAGGTGTGGATTACAAAGTTATGTGCTACTTTACTAAATTCACTAATTACGTTCCAGTTAAAGCCATGTTGTTACTTGCATTACAAAAGTTCTGCAGTGATCTGCAGGAAATAAAGACAAAAATGATCAATCAGTTCATGTATCAGAGGATAAACATGGTGGAGCAGTTTACGGCTGCTGTGATGAGAAAGTGAAAACTGTGTCCTGCTAACACAACGTCCGGTCTTTGAAAACATCTGCACAGACAACATGCTAACACAAAGTTTTTCATTGTTTCTACAAACGAGCTCTGGATACAGACATGTCAGCTGTGGACACGCACAGCGAACACGTTATTGATCAGTACGATACATTTTTGTAAGATTGCGTATTTACAGCAATAAAAGATTCAACTTTCAAGTTTCTCCCAATCAAAAAAATTCTTTCCCATTTTGTTTCGTTCAAAATCAATCTGGGAAAGTTAATTTCAAAAGGTGGGAAGCTGAGTGGGATATTATTAGCATAAATATGAGAACTGTTTCAGTTTATATTTGGATAGAAATTGAATGATACACTGCCAAATGTTAGGTATTACCACCAACTGGGAGTGGGAGTAGTTTAAATGAGAATAGCGATGGATAAAAAATAAAGAGAGCCACACAAACAGAGCCTGTAAGAAGTTTTAAATGCCACATTCTGCAATTAAAATACATGAAAATGAGAACTCACCATACGGGGCCGCAGGGGACCCAGTTGGCTTGGCTGTAAAGAGGTTGAATGGAAATCAGACGGGCTGCTGGCTGGAGCCTGGCATCAACTGGGAACACTCCAGCTGTGAGCTGGGGACCAGGAGGTGCTGGGTTTCACATTCAAAGTGCCAGGCAGCATTATTCAAGAGCCTCTGAGCAGCACGCTGAACTGCTCCAGGGGGGGCTCTGTAGCCTCTGCTGTGTTTGAGGCGCTCACGTACAGATACAGAGAGAGGTTTCCTGTTCAGGCACTGAGTGAAATAAAACATATATGGAGGGAGCCTCTAGTTTCCAGACAGCACTCTCAGTAATATTTAAACAGGACAACAACGGTGTGAGAGGATGAGACTGTAATGGTTATCTCAAACAAGTGCGAGAGGGGCTTTTATCAAGTGTTGAAACAAGCCGCTTCGAGCTGCAACCTGACAGCATCAAAGAGCGGAGAGAGCACTTTTAGTCTAAACCATTAACACGCTCAACACTTTCACACTTTCTGTTTCTCTGAACGAACGTGTTCAGCACTTCAAACCAATGCTACCCGTTTGCCCTCTCACGATAGGTCCAGGGATCAGACGCACGCCACGCACACACTGGACGCTATGAAGACACTCGTGGCATCTTGACTAGATTCTACTGACTCATTTGTAACGGGGTTTCCATTCACAACAAATCAGTTTTTACGCAGGCTGCTGGAGCATCAGCTCAATTAGCAGAGGTTATTTGGAAGAACCGAACATGGTTTATTATTTATACTGCCATGATGGAACTGCAGCATTGATAGAAATGAGGACAGGAACGCCCACAATATGAAGATGAAGACTGAGGCTCTTGACGGCGTTACTTTTTTCAGTAACGACTAATCTAACTAATTACTATTTCTATCGTTACAACGCCGTTACAGTTACTAACAAGAACATGCGGTCTCGTTACTATTATTCAACAAACAGATGGTTGAAGCTGTGTTCAGCTTACTGCATATCAGTTGCACAAAGTAACTGTAAGTAATCTGGACGCTACAGCTTTAAGCAGCTTATTCCTCAATAGTTTCGTCACGTTTGCTGTCTGAGGACAGCGCAGTGAGCACTCTCTGCTTATGAGCAAAAAAAACAAACAAAAAAAACACCCTTTCAATCAAAAAATGATATGGCAACATGACATTTGGTTGTTTAGGAAGAGGGGGAAGTTTAGGAGTGACGGTGAAAGAGAGAGCGGAAAAAAGAGAGAGCGAGTTTTGAGATGTGAGAGATTTGTGACGTTTAGCGTGGAGTGTGTAGTTAATGTGTTGTCTTGTATAGTTAGTGTGTAGTGCTGTGGATAGTTTTGTGTTGTGGCAACTGAGGCGACTGCTGTCTCCGAGTAGAAACAGGAGTTTCTACTGCTGCTGTCAGAGCTGCAGGTATCAGGCTGTGATGTTCTCCTTTATAGTGGACAGAAATATTTGGAGTGGCACAAATAATTTGTGTAACATCTTATTGAAGAACAGCTGATTGTTCTGTAAACAGTTTGAAATGGTTGTTTTAAAAAAGGGTAAAAGGTAAATGGCTGCAAATCACTTTGTTGTTTACAAAACTTGCATAGGATTTTAGATCAATTGTGTTAATACAGTTTGTCAAAATTAAAATCATAACTGTAAATTCAGACACGTGAGGTTGTGCTGAAAAGAATGAGACCAAACAAGACAAAGTAAATAGTTTTTAAAGGTGAAATAGAGGAAACATCGAAGTAGTTAAAAATGGCCGATTATACCCTGGACCCCAGAGGGCTAAATGTTTGTTTTTTTAAAGTAACGCAGTAGTTACTTTTCAAGTAATTCATTACTTTTACAATCTTGTAACTTAGTTACTAACTCAGTTACTTTTTTAAAGAAGTAACTAGTAACTATAATTAATTACTTTTTCAAAGTAACTTGCCCAACACTGGTGCTGGAGATGGTGAGGAGGTGGGTCGCACGAACTAGAGTCTGAAAGGGAGAATGAGGGAGAGCACCGATTTAAACCGCATAGAGTGGATGCTGATTGGCTCACAGCAGTGATGTTGTTGGTATTGAGTTTGACATCGTGGGAAAGTGGAAGTGATGTAATAAATATACTAGCAGCTTCCTTAACACATTTAATCCCACCGGCAACAATTGTTGCCATTTTAACCCAATATTGCTTTAACAAAGTTAAACATGTTGTGTGTAGGGGAGGTCTAAGGAGTAAAATGGGAGAAAATAATAATAATGGATGGCATTTATATAGCGCTTTACAATGCCACTATTCATTCACTCTCACATTCACACACTGGTGGAGGCAGCTACAGGTGTAGCCACAGCTGCCCTGGGGCAGACTGACAGAAGCCAGGCTGCCATATCGCGCCATCGGCCCCTCTGGCCAACACCAGTAGGCGGTAGGTGAAGTGTCTTTCCCAAGGACACAACGACCGAGACAGACAGAGCTGGGGATCGAGCCGGCAACCATCCATTTACAAGATGAGCTTCCCAACCCCCTGAACCACGGTCACCCCCAACAGGGGGATTAAATGGGTTAATGAACTTACACATAAGCTTCATTTGCACATCTTTGTGCACTGAAATCTACTTGGTTCTTATCCAGAAAAATGACCTTTCATGTTAAAAAGCTAGATAGGAGGTGGGTGATGGTCCCGTCTCACCAAAGCCAAGGACTCCCCATGTGCAGCTGGACCTCCACCCGACTCCATCAAAACAGCAGGAGAGCAGAGTGAAGAAAAAACTCCCTCAGGTTGTTTTCTCACTACACCAGTGAATGAAATGTGTTATTTCATTATTTTAATGACTTTGGCTTTGTTCTAGTGAAATCAATAGACACCAGCTGAATGAATGACCGCAGGTTAATTTAATTTAGGACAGTCTGGAGAAAGACAGTTTTAAACACTGTACAGAGGACTGTAGTCTGCAGTAGGTTTATATTGTTATGAAGCAACACAAATGTAAAGCGTTACTGTCCCCGTGATTGATTAACGCTGTAAGACCCAACAAAAAAAGAGCAAAATAATTCTGACTTTTTTGGAACTGAGATGTTTATTAACCCTTATAACAAATTCCATTTTTTTTGCTATCATATTGTGTATGATGTATTTTTATTATATGATTATTATATATTCGTTACATATTTTTTGTATCGCATTTGATACATTGTGGATTTTTTGGCAACTTTTTGTTAACATCAATGTTAATTTTAGACAAAAAGAGTTTTGTCCATAACATTTTGAAATGATGGCAGCATTGATCATGTTGATGAGATCGAGGTCTCAGAAACTGTCATGGTCTACGGTGGGTGGCTGGAGTTTCCATTAGGCTCCTGAACTGACCTGGGATCCGCCCCTGGGCAGGGCCAACTCCAGCTCCTGCACACCTGGAGCCTATTGCAGGCAATCAAGCCAGAGGGATTTAAACCACACATCGATGTTCATTCACTGCCAGTTCGTCATCAACACATGTTGGTAACAGGCCGTGTACGTTAAATTCTTGCTGTGATTTATCCTGTTAAACACGACTCTCTTGTACTACAGATGCTGTACCCACCCTGGCTCAGACTCCACCTCCGGACTCAGGATACCTAGTGATCATTCTGGAAATCCCTCTGCGCCTCACCTGCCTGCCCTCCTGCCATCACACTCCATCTGGAGCCCCGGATCTCAGGTCAGCTTTTCCACGCCACTCAGCCTCCCCTGGATCTTCATCACCCCCCTCTCAAACACTCCAGGTCCCTAACTGCAAGTAAGAATTGCTGCTCTTATACTGGCCACTTCTGAGCTGCCTTCACTACCTGCCTAACTCCTATATCCTCTTCCCTCAGTGTGACTGTTCCCCACTCAGCCCCATTCCGCATCTCAGGCCTCGTTCCCTCGCCCTAGCCACGTTCCCCAGGGCACGCCACACCAAGGCTCCACGTCTCGTCATTTTCTGTCTTTGTCACGTTTTTCCCTTGCACTTAACCGTAATAAACTGTTAAATCATCTACTGTCTCCGCTCTGGGTTTCTGCACCTGAGTCCTATTCGGTACCGGCCATCCCTCGCCGTGACAGAAACTCACATACCAAATATGATACAAAGGGAATTATAGGATTAAGTATCAGACTGATGACTGATGTGAATGAAACATTCATATCCATAAATATATCAAACGCATTCAAATGTATTTGGAGCAGACTCACGCTTGTCACACCGTTCACCCTCTGACATTTCAAACTGTATTAACACCTGATGAATGGTTTTTATATTAGACTGTGAACTACAGTTTAATGCACAAGGGAGGAAACAAGGGAGAAATGCACCAATGCAGCCGAGCGACTGAATGTGTGTGTTTAACAATGAAAGAGAGCGCGTGAAGGCAGGCCTGCAGTCAGTCATGCTGCAGGAGAAACACTGAGGGGAAACACACTGGGGAAATTAAGATGCCGTGTTGATCTTTTGGTCATTCACAGTTAAGTTCAAGCTGCAAGGAACAGATTCTTCATGTTCACATACTGACAAATGAGAAAAAACACTCTGTAAGGTTAATAAAATCTTCAGGTTGCTGTATTTCTGCAGCTCAGATCCACCAATGCTCACAGGTCTTTGAGCAAAAACATCAAGAGCCTTCATTGCTAACCTCTGAATGTTAGAAAAACAAGTATGAATCTGTTTTCCTCAGCGCAGTGGGAGCATGCTTTGGAGTTCCGCGTGGACCCACACACTCTGCTTTATGTATTTGTTTATTTGTCTTATGTGAAATGAACCTGCAGCCTTTTGATCAAGTGAAAATGATCAATGCTGAGTTCTGAGGCTGACATGAAAAGGAATTAACCGAAACGTCCTCAGAAGAATCTGTCGGGAGAAATCCTGACATATATTCATTTCATGTGAAGGGAGAAATGTTTTCCTACAGCCTACAATTATTGACATTTCCCTGAGGAGGTTGAGCCTCTTGTGAGTGGAGACTATATCTGAAAATAAAAAGGTGTCTGAAAAATGTATGGGAACAAAATCGCATCTCAGAATCTTTTTACATCGCTCAAAATCTGACGTACAATATTAAATGCAAGTGCAGTCTGTGCTTGCATGCATCATCATCAGGATCAATGGATCACAGCAGCAGCTGGACTAAACACGATGATAGCCCAACAACCTCATACCTCATCCAGAGCAAGAGAGCATGGTGCTGATGTCTGTCACGCTAGCCTAGTTATGCAAGTTATGTGTGTTTGAACTGTGAAGAAATGTCATGGTTTCATGTGAAAGCAGACTCTTGTAGCATCTGACAGAAAGAGCAGACATCCCCTCCACCCACCCACCAGTGATTCATGGTTGCTCTGTCCTTGGGTCACTGTAGGCACTCATCACTGCTGACCCCACGGGCCGTGCCATTTCTGTGATTCTCTGACTGTGATTACATGGAGGAGAAGAAAAGCCAAACACAGGGCCCAAAAAATGAAGCACGTGATGGCGGGTAGTGATGTAATCAAACCAGACAAGAGGCAGAAAAAAAAACATCCAGTCAAACATGAGAAAATAATGCAGGAACTGGAAGATGGTGCAGAGAGAGACAGTCTATAAATCATCCATCCATCCTCACCTGCACATCCTTATCAGGGTTGTGGGCGGACCGGAACCTATCGCAGCTGTCATAGTGCAAGAGGCGGTGAACACCCTGGACAGGTCGCCAATCTGCTGCCTGTCCAATTACCAGGAAGGTTTCAGTTTGTGTGTTCTGGACAGACAAGACAAAGAGGAAGCACAGGGAAGTATTTAAAGGAAGAGGTTAACAAAGAGAAATTGGGAGGCGAGGATTAGAAATGAGTCCATCAGAGGGACAGCTCAGAGTCAGAGGCGCTGAGATGGTTTGGGAATGTTGGACAAAGGATGATGAAGATGGAGCTGCCGGGCAGGAGTAGAGAAGAGGAAGAGCTCAGAGGTGGTTCATGGATGTAGTGAAGAAGGACATGCAGAGGGTCGGTGTGACAGAGGAGGATGCTGGGATAGGAGGAGGGGGAGGCAGATGAGCCACCATGGCAACCTCTTCAATTCAGGGTTGCAGGGGAGCTGCAGGTAGGGTTGGGTGCTGGATGCACCTGCAGCCAAAGGGGTGAGCTACAGTTTAAGCCTCCGTGAATCAAGTGTTTTATATAAATATTGGGATGTGAAGCATCCACAGAAACCTCAGAATCTCAGCTGAAAGCTGATATAAACCATTTCTACAACCAGCGAAAACAAGAAACAATTGAAAGAGTGGTTACGTCATTTCAGGAAATGTGCTTAAACACAAACAACGAAGCTGCGAACTCACTCGACCTCACGTAACCAAGGAAACAGCACATTGGCTAAAAGCAGAGATCTCACAGATTCCAGAAGTGCAAGTTTCATCATGCCCTGACCAAAATTCACTGAACCATCCGCAAAAGAAGACCACAACATACAATAACATGGAATCAGAATTAATGAGCCGCTGTAGCTCGTATCACTGCTGGTTTATTTAATGGTTTCTTTGGTTTGTGGGGAGACATTCACATGGAAAGATTAAAACATTCTCCATTTTGCAGTGGATGACGTTTCAGCTGGTGAAATAAATTCGTGGTACTGCTGCCTTTTACGGGAATATCTTGATGCGTTCTTAATCATCCAGGAAAGTAATTGGGGAAAACTGCAGTCAGCTGAGACTGAAGTCGCCTGGATGAGTGACGAAACGTTTCTACCACAAAACGCTACGTCCAGATGAACAGAATCAACATTTGGAGTTTTATGGGATGTTTTAGCAAATTAACGCATTTTGTTTGATATCCTGTCACTATCGCCATATTTTTCCCAATCTGGTACGATATAAACACGCATGCTCCGCGGAGGCATGCCAGGCAAAGAATGTTCTGGTTGGGAGGGGGGATTAATGATGCATAATGATCCATGCGTGCATGTGTGTGGTAGGAAAAAACTCAGTGAATTACGTGCAGACAGCTTAATATCACCTATACTCGATGGTTACGATAAAGCAGTTTAACCATCGTACGTGGAAAACTCGCAATAGAGTGCATTCGATATATCGCCCACCTCTAGCTCTAGGCCATCACAGCTGTCGTAGGGTGAAAGACGGGGTACACAAGTCACCAGTTTGTTGTAGGCTAACACACCAAGACGACAACTCACACTCAAAAAATAAAGTGACTGAGGATATGTAAGTGATAAAACGCGGTACTTCAGGCACATTTGTGAGTCATGTCTGTGCAAATCCATGTAGCATTTAAAGACACTAAATAACTTATGAAAAGGTCAGGGGTGCGTGATGCGTCACGCGTGATGTGAAATAACATGCTAACCTCTATACTGCAGAGATATTTATGCATAAATGCATACAAAGCTCGAGACTGCAGCAGTCAGCCCTCGTTTCCTCGCACCGATATAATGTCTGCTCTGCCTTAAATGTGTGCAGTTTGCCTAAATTTAAAGTGAGCGTTTGAAATGTTGCTTCGCACTGTTTTGGAAGGGCATGATAAATGAGACTCCGGTCTTGGCCAACATCGGCAGTCCAAACAGTGTTGGTGCTGTGTTCCACCAAGTGAAAACAACTCTGGCAGTAACTGTTTATTGCCCTTCAGGGAGTTTTCCACCCACTTGCATCCATCTCCAATTAATTGTCTAGTTTATTTACACCTTGCTGTGCAAGCCAAATGAGAGTTTGCATTGAAGGGAAGAAATGTTTCCCTCCTCTGGCCTCGACATCACTTCCTTTCTCTGCATCTTTACATGTAGCTTTCGCTCTCTTTCACTCCCTTCTGTCTGGTTTTCCCCTCGTCTCTCTCTTCTTATTTGAGTTCGACCGTCGATGCTTCTCTCCCAGCATCCTCAACACTCTGGAACACAGAAATTAAAATAATTGGCGAGATGTCTAAAATGCAAATTGTTTGCGTTTGCTAATTATCCCAACATATGCTGTTTGAAGTGTCACCATTTAATTTTTTTATTATATATTTTCTCGGTGGTTTTTCCAGCATTATGTACAGACAGAAAAAAGAGGCTTTCGAGCTGGTGTAGATTATCGCTGAAGAGCAGCTGTAATGGTGTCTCCTAATGGTGCTTCATGCCTGACAGATGATGGACAATACCAAACATCTGTGTTCTGCTTGTAATTAGACAGTTGTGAATTTATTCAGTGTGTGCTGCTCTTGTGTTAAGTGGCTTACAAGCACATACGCAGAGACACGGCGTATACTTTCTGTAGAACAGAACGATAATCAGCTGCCTCTCCACCGAGGTCCTTATCCTGTGATTCAATGGTACTCACCCACTCTCCACTGCAGCAGGTTCAGGTGAGAATCACCTTTCCAGCAACATCTGATCTCCAGAGCAGAATGGCTAATGTTTTCACCAGCAGAAGTTTAACACAGCCGAAGGATCTCCATAAAAGCAGTTTGAGCAGCTTGAATATAAGGAAATTCTCACACATCAGCAGTGTTGTCTTCTGAAACTGATGAATAAAATAAAAATAAGGAGCTAATTTCCAGAGGGACGTTGTCTTTTAGGATGTCCTGCTGACATTCTGTCTCCATTGTCAGGTGCCGTGGGAGTGTCTGCGTGGTGTTCCCGTTTGTGAGGAGTTCCAGGTTTCCACCCCCTTGGGTGGAGCTTCCAGCCTCACCTGCTCCTCGTTTCCAGGGCAATCAGCAGAGGGTTCTTAACCCAGCGCTGCCTACCACTCTCCACCAGTTCGTCCTGCTATCGTTGGGGGTAACTCGGCCCCCTTTGTGTTCCTCGTTCATGCTCGTCTGTAACTTTGCCCTCTTGTTCCCAGTTTCTTCAGATCCATCTCCTCTTGTCCCACTCTGCAACGCTGGTTCTGTTCGGTGCAACTAAATCAATCAGTCTACAAACCAAAGGTTTCCTAATCACCTCCATCTGTGGCCGGCCCTCCTGCCCATCGTGTCTCTCTTGGATCTCTCCTCCCTCGGGACCTCCTGGACTATCTCCTCTCACATGTCCTTCCTCTGGACACTCATGCCCCCCCCTGTGCTGACTGGTTTTCACCTGCAAATAAGGGCACCCACCTCTGCAATGCTCACTCGCCTTTAGCCATTGTGAGATTATTATAATTTCTTATGCCACGTTAGACCCCTAATTAAAGATTGTGAAATTATTATGTAGTTTTAGTTTGCATTATTCTCCTGACTTAGAAGAGGTGATAACTATTACATTTATTAAACTGATTTGTATTACATTAGACTGCTGATTTATTGTGAATGAATGATATTGTTTTATGATGCATGATACTGCTGATTTATAAGAAATATTGTGTGCAGAGAGTCAGGGCCTTGCTTTTCTGATAGAGAGGACAGAGCACATTCCACAGGAGCTTCACCTCCACCTTTGTTGGAAGCAGAAAGACAGGGAACCAAGGCTCAGGCCCACTGAGAGTTAGAAAGCATGTGGATGTTTAGGTTTTATGACTTTGGAGGGGGGCCGAAGCTATAAGAATGTGAGAAACGCTCAGACACGTCGAGATCAGGCGGACACCCTCACGCGCTCATTTCCCCTCCGGATGGTTTATGCTCAAAAGTGTTGTATGGAATAATGAGAATTGTATGGAATAAAATGATTGTTGATTGAGCATTTATACACCGAGTATTGTCCTTCCTTCAGCCCAAAGATCAAAAGAATTGGGAGGATTTAACACCATTCTCTTGTTTTCATGCCCAGTAACTCCTCTCTCCTCTGTAACAGAATTTCCTGTTCCGTGCCCTCCTCGTGTTCCCCGTCCACGAGCCTCTATGGCTCCTGTTTACATTTTAATTTAAACCCATGTTCTAGTCTGAGTCTTGCTTCTTTCCATAAATGAACCTTGTAAATAGTTTGTGGATTTTGAGTCTGCTTTTGTGCCCAAACCACACTCGAGCCTCAAGTCCGTGACAATTACACATGGACGTCCATTGACTTAAATGAACTGCAACCATCTCATCAGAGATGGAGTTCAGAGTCCACGGGGTAAACACTTGTTACTGGAGAAAAGAAGGATGTGACTGAAAGGTCACGAGTCAGTGAGAGCTACCCCGAACTCTTCATGTCTGCTTTTAAAACACCATTGTGGCCAAAGTGAAAGCACTCACCTTGACACCTCACAACAGGTGGTCATGGTGGCTATATCCATCATTTATCAAGAAGTTGACTGCTCGTTTTTATCTGGTGCCTGTTTTGAGTTTGAAAGGTTTGGTTAGGCTTTGGGTTGTAAAATAACTCTTCATAAAACAGCCTCTAAATGCAAGGCAAGACCTTACATGTGTGGAAGAGCAAAAACATCACAACAGGACAGATCCTAACTGTGCTTCTGGTTGTTCCTGATTTTCAGGGTCAAGCTGTGGTAAGATAAATGAGGATTATTTTGAAATACGAATCATGCAAAGCTACTGTAGTGTCTTGCATACTCTAGTCTGAAAACGTGTAGCTTGAAATTACCATACCAGCTCCTGTTAGGTGAACAGGTGAACTACTGCTCACCTGGTGAGACTATCTAAAGCAAAGCTCCTCCACAGTGGCCATGTCATCTGTAAACTATCCGGTCGAAGGCCTCCTGAGACTGTAGTTCATTTTTGAAAACCTTTCCTGAAAGCTACACTTGTTCAGCTCTGATCTTCATTTCCTTGGTGTCTGACTGCTAAAGTCCATAAGCTGGAGAATCCCCTTTATTGGAACGAGATGTGATTACAACCAGACAGTGCTTAATCTTGAAATCAGCCAAGTGATCCTCTATGGCTGCTGAGGGCCTCTTATTAAATTTTCTATGGCTGTAGCTGGAGCACCAGCCCCATACATTAGTCTCACATGGGTCTTACAGCACTGAAGCAACATCTTTCACTGGCTTTAGCTGTGATCTGACTGAGCCCTCTTTGTGCCGGAGCGTGATGTTAGTGTGCTTTTTACAGCAACGTAAAATCCTACGTGGATTTAACTGAGACTTTTGTACTCCCTGGGGAATGTACACATTTTCTTTAGCCCAGTTTACTTTTCACAGTATTCGTGTTACCAGCCTATCGTACTGAGAGCTCGATTTACAGATATATTTAAATCTTACAGCTGCTCTTTGCTTCTTTTAAGGCATGTTTGTTTGCTGTGTACTGAAGAGGTGTAGAAAGATGTTAAGATCTAGCGCCGAAATCCTCGACAATAACCCATGGACTTAACAAAAGGGAGCTTTTTATTGCCTCGTGGCAATGGCGAGGAGATTGTGTGGATTTTTGAGAGCCACAGAGGTGTATACATGTTTAAGCTTTAATGTACGGTCCAAATACATGCATGTATGTTGTTAATCAGTCATATGTGCACACGCAGATCATGTGACTGGATAACAAAATTACAAAACCAATTATTGGGAACTCAGTTTTGCACTTTTAATGAAAAGTCCAATTGTGTGCTGTTACATTAAGGTGCAAATAAGTGAAGAAACAGTACCTTAGAGGGATAAGCTGCACACCTAAAGGAACACCAGAGTGTGTGGTGTGTATATATAACTAAATAAAATGCCTTCTTTATGCGCAGTGTTTCCTACAGGGTCTCTGTGTTTCTCTTGCAACCCAAAGACATTCTTGTTTGGTGCCTTGGTGATTTCAGATTGGCTACAGATGTGAGGTTGTGAGCAGCAAGATTAGCAAAGCTACATTTCCAAGTGTATGAACGAACGATAAAAAGAAATCACTGAGTAGTGAGTTGTGCGCCTTCTTTAAAAAGGTCTATTTTTTATCGTTACTTAAAAGATACAAAGTGGCAACTAAAAGATTCAGTTCTTATGTGTGTAAAGTAGAAACGGGGGTGCATATAAAGACCCCCTGCTAAAGATATAAAAGCCCAGTGATCTGATCAGAATCAGAATCAGAATCAGAAACTTTATTGTCATTGTCACGAGAACAACGAAATTAAGAATGGTCCCCGATCATTGCATCATCCCTAGCAATATCAAAATATAAATAAAACAATAAAATTCAATAAATAAAATAGATAGAATACTTAAAATACTAATAAGATATAACAGTAAAACATTCACATACGTTCCCACACACATGCTTCAGACCGTGCATAGATTAACACAAGAGTGGCGTGATGGACATTTTTTTGTAGTATTCAGATGTGTTATTGCAGTTGGATAACAGCTGTGTTTGAGTCTATTAGTCCTTGCTCTGATTGCCCTGTACCGTCTGCCTGAGGGCAACAGTTCGAACAGGGAGTGGCCAGGATGTGAGGTGTCTTTTATGATGTTTTGGGCCTTTTTAAAACAGTGGGCATTGTGTAGAACTTCCAGTGTGGGGAGAGGGCAGCCAGTGATCTTTTGGGCGGTGTTAATGATCCCTTGGAGTGCTTTCCTCTGAGCCCCTGTGCAGCTAGTGTACCAGATGCATATGCAGTAAGTTAGAACACTCTCAATGGTGGCTCTGTAGAAGGACACCAGCAGTCTCTGTGTGATGTTATTCCTCCTGAGAATTCTCAGGAAGTACAGTCTCTGTTGGGCCTTTTTCAGCAGCTCGGAGGTGTTCACACTCCAGGAAAGGTTCTCCTCTATATTGACTCCCAGGAAGCGGAAGCTTGCCACCCTTTCTACACAGTCCCCATTTATGAATAGTGGTTGGATCTCTGCCTTTTTCCTTCTGAAGTCTATTATGAGTTCTTTGGTTTTTGAAGTGTTGAGGAGGAGGTTATTGGCCTTACACCATGACGTCAGCTGCTCCACCTCGTCTCTGTATGTAGACTCGTCTCCCTTGGAAATGAGCCCCACCACTGTGGTGTCATCTGCAAATTTCACAAAGATGTTGCTGTGGTGGCGAGGAGTGCAGTTGTGTGTGTAGAGAGAGTAGAGCAGTGGACTGAGCACACAGCCCTGGGGTGAGCCAGTGCTGAGACTCAGGGCTGAGGATGTGTGATGGCCAACTCTGACTCTCTGTCTACGGCCCGAGAGGAAGCTATTGATCCACATGCAGGTGCTGTATGGAAGCCCCAGGTCTTGTAGCTTGGTCACCAGTTTGTGTGGAAGGATGGTGTTAAAAGCTGAGCAGTAATCCACGAAGAGCATCCGCACATAGCTACCATGCTCTTCCAGGTGAGTTAATGCAGCATGGAGTGCTGTGGCTACAGCGTCTTCCGTGGATCGGTTTGCTCTGTAGGCAAACTGATGCGACCCTCACCTTCCACGTATTAAATGAGACGATGTGTTTCCAAAAGATGAAACACATTCCGTTCTCAGAGACTATGATTAGGCTGTGAAACTTCAGTTTTTCTATCTGCAGACCCCCAGACTCCGACTTGGGCCCCACGAGTTCTACAGCTAAAGTCTATGAGCCGAGGCAGCCCATTTAATGGACTGAGGTGTGATTACATCCTGGAGAGTTTAATTTAGATAGCAGCCAAGTGATTCTCTACGCCTGCTGGGGGGCCTCTTATTAAATCTATGCGGAAATCAATGTAGAAGAGTCCATTGCTCCACGGCAACCTGATTTATTATGTGTTTGGGTAATCTATCGATTTATAATGTGGTTGAAGCCATCAATGTTGTTTTTCCTATTAGATGAAAGTAAACACAGCTAGCAATGAGTAATGGGTTGTGACCTCCCCCTTCCTCCTCCCCACACACACACACACACACAGACACGCACAGTGCGAGGCGCATGTGCACATTTTAATCTCTGAGAAATATGTGCGCACACTTGCAGTGCATACAGGCGAGGGCAGAAATACAGAGAGTTTGAGCTAAATACATAAAAGACGCGACACAGGCAGTGAAACCCTGAGTGTAAACACAGCCTGAAAGGAGCTTTACAACTGCAAACCCGCTGCCCCACATACTCAACGTGCACACTTCTCTTTTCATTTACATTTTCAACATTTAGCTGATGCTTTTATCCAGAGTGACTCAGTGCTAACAGCAGAGTAAGTCAACACTCATGAATCAATGTGACTGCGAGGAATAGAGAAGTGCAAACACACCTACAAATGCAGCACTTACACATTCACACTCACATATGGACAGATTTATGCCGACCTACGAGCTTAAACACACGGTTAACTCAGCTGCTGCATTTATTTACTTTTTACAGGAAACACTCTTTTGCAGTACAAACCGTGTGGTATTCTCTGCACATGCTCAGTCAGCTCTACGTGTGTGATCGGTGCTGACAGTATTTGGTTTCCTGGTATTAAGGTGTGTGACATGGAGCCAAAGCTCTCTGGGGTCTGATTGATGCCAACTAAGAATGTTTCCCCACACAGGATTCATCCATGTTCAACAGAAATACACGAGTGAAGTGACCCACATGCACTGCGGAGCATTTCTGAGCACAAGAGGCACGAAACCAAACAAACAGAGCAGATTTAGGTTCATTTAATCTGAAGATGCTTTCACACTGGACACTTGGCCAGATTTCCTGACGTTCTTGGTTGATGAGGCCAGCAGCCTCCTCCTGTTGGGGTGGCTCTAGCTCAGGTGGCAGAGCAGGTCAGCTACTAACCAGAAGTAGCAGACTGGTTCGATCCCAGTCTGCATGCCAAATGTCCTTGGGCAAGATACTAACCCCATGTTGCTCTCTGATGCATCCGAGTGTGAATGTGTGTGAATGTTAGACAGTAAGCACAGTTTAGAAAAAAGTGCTTGTGTGTTTGGGTGAATGAATTAGTTGTATAAAGTGCTATATAAGAACCAGCCATTATAGAGATGAAGCATACATAGGAGGTCAAAAGAAAAGGGAAAGTTTCATTCGACGATCACAACGACACTCGGGGCTGCACACAGTGGGAAAACATTTTTGGACTTTGATGTTTCAGACTGGTGACCCGTCCAGGGCACAACCTTCCCCTCTGGGACAGGCTCTACGTCACGTGACCCTGAATTGGCTACGCAAACCAAGATGGGTGGATGAATATTAAGGCTTCATATTTTTCTTTTTATCTGCAAATCAGGTTCTCGTTAGAACTTGTGAAGGAAACTTGAGATGTTCAAATAATAAATGCATCATCCCCCAAACTTTCGCACATACTGTATTTATCCTCACGCTGTGACCTTTATTCATCCTTTGCACATTAAACACACGAAGAAAACACATGTGAATAATTACAGTGTGAATCCATCCAGACTGATCCAGTCGTGCCATAAATATAAGCCTCTGCACGCACGCACACACGCACGCACACACACACACACACACACACACACACTCTTGGTCATTAGTGAAATGAAAACATCCTCATTTCCCTTTGGAATGATAACGGCAGCTTTCCCTCTTTCATCAGCAGAAACAACATTTAAATGCTGATGAACACATGGATGCATTATTTCTCTCTCACAGGCCTGATGATGTGTGCAGTATTGCTTTCTTCACCGCCGACCGGGAGGATTAAAACTAGCTCAGTGACCTCCAGAAGCATCACGGCTAGCTTAGAGATGAAGCCATCACGGTGCTGCATAAAACATCCTCCGACGCACACTCGCACGTTTAAATTTATATGCAAAACACAGACATGTAAACTATTAAGATAAATACTGATTTGCATGCACAAACATGGACTGATGTATTCAGAAGCAAACGGGGAAACAAATGTACTGCAGCGTGTGCTTCACATACAGATGCAGAAACATGAGCACGCTCACATAAACACAAGCACAGGAAGCTGCAACGACACAGACAGGTTTTTCCAAATGTGCTGAAATAAGCTGAACTAGTATCAGCTTTGGCTTCTCTTGTTTGCTTTCACAATTTTCATATGAAAGGACACAAAAAGAAGCAGAAGGGAAGTTAATATTCTACCTGCAAGTGTGTCGACATCCACATCCTGCCATGTCCTCTGTTTGAGGTCAAAGAGTAAATCGCCGTGTCCCAGAATAATAGAACGACTGACTCACTTTCTAATTTCCTGCCTTTAATATTTCTCTGTTTGATAAAATGTACATGTTGGTGTTTAACATTAGTTTACTTCATGTTTCATGATTATTGCAGATTCAGTGTTTTCTGGAAGCGTAGGTGACTCTTTACATCTAGAGGTGTTTTAATTTGTTCTGGTGGTTGTAGAGTGGGTGAGCTGGGACTGTGGGAGAGTCTTCTTTGTGTCTGTGTGTTTTTCTGATTGTACATTTGTTGTTGTTTTTACCATTTTACATTTTTATTCTGTTATTTTGAGCCTAAAGCAAGGAGGAAGCTCCAGAGCTGAAAAATGAAGCAAACACAGAATCAACAAAAACTAATGTCCACTGGAGGGCGGCTGCAACAGTGTGTCGCAGACTCTACTGTTAAAATAGACGCCACAGCTTTAAAAAGTACGTTTACAGCCTGATACAAAAGAAAGTTTTGGCCTTTAAGTTTATTTTCACACCCGCAATAATGTCCAGTGTTGTGTGTGTGTGTGTGTGTGTATAGTGTTACGTTCTACGTCTAGGCGTTCAAAACAAGAACCCAAACAATAGTATCTTTTAAAATGCTAAGCAGCCATTTATTTGCTTCAGCAGTGAGCAGTGCTGAAAATAACAAACAAAACTCCCTAATGGTCTCTACGCTTTCCTACCCAAAATGAAAAACCAAACAAAAGACAATTCACTTACCTAACTCGCTACATGAAAAACAGGAGAAAACTTAATCAACAAAAATGGCTTCTCACGCCTACTAGGCTGCTGCAGTGAACAATATATACAAGGTGGGGGAAAAAATACTCAATTGCTACTTTACAAATTTATTTACAGCTATATACAAAACTACGATACCAACACCACAATGATCACGACCCATGACAAACTGAAACACAGGGCTTAAATACATAGAGGGAGCAATCAGGACAACAGGAGGGAAACACAGCTGGGGCAAATCAGAACTGACGAGACAAGGAAGCGTAACCTGAACACACTGAGATAAGACAGACCTTCAAAGTAAAACAGGAAACACATAACAGTCACGCCTAACACAAAACACTGACAACATTGGATCGTAACAATATATATATATTATTTCTTCACACATTCTTATATATTTCTATACTGTGTATTTGTGTATTTTGTTGTACAGTTATTTTATTTTCAACTTCAATTCATATATTTGATCTTATTCTTTCCCAGTTAAATTTACCCTTCATTCTAATTTATGTTGTACAGTTATTTCATTTTTAACTTTAATTTTTATATTTTATTTTATTCCTTCCTAGTTAAATTTACCCTTTTTTAATTTTCATATTTATTTCCTATCTTATTCATAGCCTTTTCATTTTTTTCTTTAGGTCACGAGCAGTTGTGTAAGCATTTCACTGCATATCGTACTGTGTATGACTGTGTACGTGACAAATAAAATTTGAATTTGAAGTCTGAATTTTATTTTATAACTCGTCCATGAGCCCAAAGCCTTTCCATCGGTTTTCTCAGGTGTGTAGAGACGACCCAAACGCAAGACGTCGAGGCAATGTTTCAATAAACACAAAGCTTTAATAACCTTTATTCAGACTGAAAACATATTCACAGGAAAGCTCCAAATGAAGGCACCACCACCATACGAGACAACGCAGGGACCAAAGGAAGGGCAGGACTATTTATACCCACACGGTGTGATCAGGGAATAGGACAGAGGAGGGTAACTAGACACAGCCGAAACACATCTAGACAATGATGGGATGGCAAAGCTGAATGTGTGCTACCCAGATGTAATAGGATGTAAACAACAACTAAAAGTAAAAAAATAACATGAGTGAGAAGAATGACACACTGAGCTAATTAACTAAAATGTAACCAGAACTGAGGGATTAAGTCAGATTAATAGGTTGGCAAGCTTAAAGTCAGAGTTTTCCAAATCATGTGGCTCTCTTTTTACCAGGCCAAATCACCGTGGTAACCGATGCACTGCTGAAACGGATACTAAGCACTTAACCTGGTCAGCAGCAGATTACACTCAGTTTGTGTTTTCACTGATTGTTTTATTTACGGCATGTTTTAAGTGCAGCGTAGATTCTGCATCGAAGCTGGTGACACCGACAGGCTAACTGAACAGGAAGGCCAGCTCTGTGATTGGCTGAAGTGTTTGATGCAGAGAGGAGATGTCCATCATGGGTCATTCTGACCACAGTGTGCAGTGGGCAGCTCACCCTCTGAATGAAGCTAATCCAAGAAGTGACCATCAGGTGAGTGCGGTGTGTATCCATAGACAGAGCTCTGTGAGCACATGCAGATACAAAAAGCCTGTGATAGAGCACGTCCAATTATGCTAACAGTGATTACTGTACATCCCCTGAACTTTGCTCATGTTTAATATGACCGGATACAAAGAAAAGCACAGCTACGTTTAATCACTGTTTTAGGAGTGAGATGAGATCGAACTTGTTGCTGATTATCAGAGAGTAAAAATAGAGCCCAAGCAGCCCGTCGTTTCCTGTCGGAGAGCTTTTTCCATCGTGTCACAGGTTTGTTTCCCGCGGGAACATGTCAGCCCGTCTGTTTCTATAATAAGCCATTCACTATTCTCAATCTGCCTCCCCATTGGTCGGCCCGTGGGGATACTGGCTCAGTGACAGATTTCATAATGACACTATAATGTTGCATTTATTGACACAATAGAAGAAAGACGCAGATGTGGGAGGTGGGCTACAAATGCCTCTTTAGTCCACAGCTGGAAAATAGTTTGGTTGTGTGTGTGTGTGGGGGTGGGTGTGTGTGTGGGGGTGGGTGTGTGTGGGGGTGGGTGTGTGAGTGGGCACTCCTGGACTTGTGTGCTTTGTTTGTTTGTGTCTTTATTTTGTGTCACTTGGAGTCTGATTGCTATTTTGTCAGGTCCCCAGCCTCTGTGTGCATCCGTCTGGCCACACAACAAAGCTGGCATCACTTTCTTTCTCCATCTGTCTCTCTCTGCTCGGGCTCGCAGGTTCCTGCAAGTCTCTTGAGTCTCTCTCCACCTCTGCAAGTCTCTCATTCTGTCTCTTTCCATTTCCCCCAAAGGTGTGCTTCCACCACAGGAACCTTCCCAGAGGAATAAGAACATTTGGAGGAGCTTAGTTTGACAATGACAAGAAAGGTGAAAGGTTCTGATTCAAGTGAATAACAGCTTTAAAGCTGCTCACATGCAACCCAGCCTACTTCCCATGAATGTGTGTATTGTCTCTCCACATTGTGGCAGCATATACATGAAATCATTTAATGTAGTTAGCAACATGGCCGCTCCAGGTAGCTAATGAGTAAAACGTTTTTGGAAAGCTCCGGAGACTTTGGGCTAGCCTCCCCAATATTTCAGACAGATTTAGTGTGTGTGTGTGTTAAAGTAATTCATCAGGACAGTGACTGAATTTAGAGGTTTTTGGACCTATTCCTCCTTAGGCAATATTCAGTTTTATTTATAATCAAACAGTCATCTCAAGGTTCATTAATTCAGTAAAAGGACTTGATGTTACAATCCCTGCATTGCTTCAAATGGAGAAAATCTTGAGGGATGGCTGCTATGAGGAAAGGCAGCAGAAGCTTCACCAGTAGCACACGTCGTTGTGTGCCTCAACCTTTGGTCTTTTACCCAAGTGGAGACAGGATGAATACATGCTGTGGAAGAGAGCCAGAGATGAATAATACCAGTACCATCAGTCAGTGGATCTTTCCAGAAGTGTTATGTGGAGCTGATGAATCAGTGTCATCAGAGCAGAGTAAGTCACACTGATTCTGCTGGACCAACATGTGTGAGGTTTGTGCCACAGCTGCCCTCAATTAACAGCACTGGTAAAATAATAATATTTATGGTAAAATAATATTTGAATGTTAATCCACCAGCATGTGCAAGCTCTTTAATCAAAATGATATGTCAATGCAAAAATATAATTGTGGTTTTATCCATGAATTTTTACATTTTCTGTTTTACAGAAAAAAAGGCTGAAAAAAATGTAAAAACACATTAATAGTATTATTTGACTAAGATGCCAAATTACAGTTATTTGTTATGCTTGATTAATTTCTGACTTTAGTTCAGTTTGTGTATAAAAACATAATTCAGTCATTTTCTGAAATGATTTCTGGTTTCTTAAAACTCTTTCAAGCATGGCTGCTCTTCTGTGGATCAAACATTGTCTTTGTACTTGCACAGACCTCCTTTTTCAGAATATATTGCCTTTAAAAAGAACTTTCCATTTTTACATTTAAACGTTTAAGCATTTGATTGAAGTTGTGTTAAAATAAATATATGTGTGCTGTGTATAACTGTATAACTATAACCTGCACACACCACATGAACATGAAAAGCGAGGGCACGTTTTAGGACGTGCTCTGTGCCTCCCTGCATGTGTGACTTCATCACACACTTGTCACTCGCAGCCTTTTGCTGTTTTGATCATGTCACACACTCTGGCACGTCTGTCAGCACCCAGAAATAACCCCCGTGTCTTTCTGTCTTTTTCTATTATGAGCGTGTCTCGATGTGACACTTGGCATTCTGCAGCAAAAGCTCTATTAAGATGCTATAAAGCCATTAAAGTGACATTAAAATGAGACCTCATGCACTGAAGATCGAATGTAAATCAGCCGTTTCAGGTTTAAGTGCCTCCGTGCAGCTGTTGCAGCCTCAGTAATGGAAGTCGTGGAGGTTTGAGCTCCTTCGCAGACTCTCTGGACAGTTTCTGCTCCCACACACACTGAAAAACATCCAAAGTGAGTTTGATACGGCCGACTCTAAACTATAAGAGGCGTAAGGCAGTTATATTACAGAGACAATTTCCCAGCTGTCTGTTTGCTGTATTGGTTGCTGTTGGACCGCCTGTCAGCTGTTCTCTCAGAGCCGCTGACCGTCTGCAGGTAGCATCGTGATGGCGTCGCAGGCTTTTTTTCTCTTCCAATATGGACTCTGAATACTTCCTTCCTCTGCTAAAGTGGGAGATCTCTCTGTGGGGGATGAGATGAGACAGGCAGGCGAGTGTGTGCTTGCATCCTGTTTGATTGGTTCTTGACTCTTTGATTGGCTGACACTGTGTGTGTGATATTGTTTGGTTGGATGTGTGGGCGATTATGTGCTTATGATGATTTCTCCTCCTTCATTGCTGCTTGAATGCCTGCCCTAATTTATGTTCATGAGTGAAGATGTAGCCAAAGCACATGTCAGTGCACAGCATGCTGCATGCAAAGTGATGCTGAGCAGTAAAACACGAATGCTGGCTTCACAGGCCTGTGCTACGAAGAAGGATTTGGGTGTGACATCGCCTCTATCCTGCACACCTAAACTGATCCAGAGCAGGCTACGCTGTAGGTAAAAGAACAGAAAGCCCAGCCCTCATACTCGGGATGCAGGAAGCGACGAGCATTCTTAGCAGCACATTTATTCCCAAATGATCTTTTCTTATTAAATAAGCTCTGATATAGTGACACATTCCTCCAACAAAGCCTCTAAATCTTCGACATGGTGACCTTTGAGCGTAAACTAAGACGACTTAATGCTTTAAATTGTTTTTAATATTTCTTCTTTATTTACTGCCAAGCAGTTTAACACCAGCAGGATCGCAGCTGAATGAATAAAACTGTCCGGTGCACAGTAAACGAATTCATCGGTTGGAATAAACAACTGTAATTCTGTGTCAGGTCGTCCCGTGTCTGAGTGATGGAGCAGTGATGCTGAGAAGCCCGTTATCTTTCACAGTCAGCATCTGGAAAGTATTCACGGCGCTTCACTGGTTCCATGTTTTGACACGTTACAGCCAAAATGAGTTCGATTCGATTTCAACCCACTGCGAAGTCAAACCATAACGACAAAGTGAAAACAGTTTGCTTGAAATTTTTGCAAATTTATTTAAAAAGTAAAAGTATAACATGTAAGTTCTGTAAGTATTCACGGCCTTTGCGACACTTGTGGAAACATCCTGGCAGCAGCTACAGCCTCAGGTAGTTCTTCACTATGATGCTACAGGTTTAGTTCTGGACAGTTTCTCCTGCTCTTCTTTGCAGAACCTCTCGGCCTCCATCAGGCTGGAAGGGCAGCGTTGGCGCAGCCATTTTTAGATCAACCCAGAGACATTCAAGTCTGAGCTCTGGCTGGGCCGCTCATCGACATTCACAGAGTTGTCCTGAAGCCACTCCTTCATTATTAGGGCTGGAAATCGTCACTGACTTCTAGAATCAATTCGATTCACAAGATCCCGAATCGATTCGATCCATGATTCAATTCAATTCAATTCAATTCAATTCGATTCCATTCGATTTGAATCTGGGAAATTTTGCCTCACACAGTCAGAAATATTATCATTCAGATCAGTACATTTACATATTTTTATATCTATAAAAAGGAAGCTGACACTTGTGAGACTTTATCAAAGGTGTGAGCATCACAGCAGAGGCCTTTGTGTCAAAGTAGCTGAGGATGAAACAGAAACACATGAAGGGGGTTTTCCTGTTCTGGGATTTTATAAAAATATTCTGCAGTCGATCAAAAACGAAAGAAAACCATTAATCAGCATCTGAACATTACCTGATGCTGCTGACGTGAAGCAGAGCAAAGTTACAGCGGTTTGATTAGAGACGCAGCGTTTTGCAGTTCTGCATAAATTTAAAAAGTTTAAAATTGTTCAGTATTGAACGGCAGAAATGAGGTTTTCTCTTTGGAAGTAAGAAAAAGGAATAAAACAGCGATCGACAGCCTGTAAACAATGGTAGACTTGTGCGTAACAAGCAAGCGAATAATGCAGAAAACAGATTTTTAGACAGGAAACTGTTGTTGAAGTACAGAGAGAGAGAGAGCTGTGCATGAAGTGTGATCAGCAAAAGTCAGAGTGAGTTCATGACGATGTTTATGTGAAGCGTAGTTTGGATCTTCTTTTGCTGCTGGTTCAGTCAATATTGTTTGGAGTGAGATCAAACCTGCAGCTTCAGAATCAATGAACTCAATCAGCAAATATGGAGGAATCATCATTTCCTCCATATTTTTCGGGTTTTTTTGAGAAAGTGAGGACCTAAATGTAAACACAGAGTATGTGTGGAGGTGAGGTCTCACTACAGTCTCAGTGTTTCTGGTGTGACTGCAGAACATTTCAAATGATTCATGTAAACATGTCGAGAGTCTGTGGTGGGTGACGGGGGAGTTGGCTCTCTGCAAAATGGTTTTTGAACACAGTTCACGTTGTTCTCTCGTTTTCGGTAGTTGTTGTAGATGCAGAGCGTAAAGTGCTCCGCATCATCACTGATGGGCTTTCGCACAAAACATTTTTAGTCCACAGAGCGAGCGCACCGAGCCACAAAATCATTTTAATATGTTAGCCTTTGATATGAATGATGCAGGCAGCGCCATGCGCCATTCGTCAATCTGCACAGCTAGCTAGCGATCATGAAAACTACTCACAGAGTTGTCGTATGCAGAAGACATATTTCATGTGACATGCGACCCTAAGAGTGGGTGGTGGAGTGGGTTGGCTAAGATGTACAGGGCTGGGGGATCTGTGACCTGTGCAGCTGTTCCCCACCTCCCGCAGCAGGAAGCTCGACCTGTTCCCCTGATGCGTGACTCCTCGTGTCCCAGATGAGGTGGGGAGTGACAAAACGTCACATTAACAGGAAATTTGGCAGAATAACCCAGAATTGGTTTTTAAATGTAAACCACAAGAAAATTAAATTTAAAGCACTGATTTTGTTCCATTATTTACATCCTGCAGCGGCTTCGTTTTCATTGGTCTGTTTTATTCTATATGTGTCTACAGCTGGATAAATACTGGTTAACTGGGACAGGATCCTGTGATATTTCCAGACTAGATTTAATGTTAAATTGCATAAATTTTCAAAGATTTATAGAAAGCTAAAGGCTTCAAAGAAATTCAAGACACTGGATCGTGAAGTTCCTGAATGGTGACACCACTGGTTTTAAAACAGGACCAAACGTGTCCCTGAAAACTAACGGACGCCTGGGATGTAATAACGGACGCCTCACTTCCAGGTTTTGCAGGGATGTTAAAGTTTACTGTGGATCGGTAGGTTGGATTAGAGAGCAATCAGTGTGTTTTAGACAAACCAACATCCTCTGCTTTTCTCTCTCTAACAGCATAACACCATTATTTCACATTCCAGCGGGACAGAGGACGGAGTGATGGATCTATATAAATGTGACACATTTAATCTGGTCCTGTCTGACCTCCTCTTAACTCAGACAGACGGGACGAGTGGGCGCTGCGACACGCACCCCTGTCTAAGGACGCACCGAGACCAGCTGCTGATGCAGAGGTCGATGAAGGACGTGGATTACTTATCGCTTCTTTAGCGACGAATCACTTACGTAGAGTTATTTTTAGATCCACCAAAGAAGACGATGCAGGGTTTTAACAATATGACAGTTAAACCGGAGCTGATCTATAGATGGAAAACCGTGGCACAGCTGGACTGTGTCACATTCCCGCTGGGAAATAAATACTTTTGCCTCAGCTTGACGGTCAGAGGAAATCTCTGTGTTGACTTTCTGCAGGAGGATTCGACGATAAGATTCACACCACTCCTGTGTTTTTGGCAGGGAATATAAGACCCAGGGTCCGGAAATAGGCCGTCAAAAGGTCCGGCCAGGCCCGCTGGAGAGGAATGCGAAGCACGATAAAGAAGTGGGGGACGCATTTATATACTTAAAACTTAAAATAGCTACCTATGAAAACCAAATCCATAATAATCTGTTTTAATTGACTATTGATTGACTGGAGTCCCAACCGTCGCTTTAATGATTCTCAGCAGAGCTGAGCAGAAGCAGCTTAAGATTCAGTCTCTCAGACGGGGACACATTTGCCAGGGGGAGCACTGCCCCTGGTGGTGTCCAAACATCCTTACAGCTCTGAAACTGCGTATCGCTCCTTGTCTCCTTGTCAGGGTTCTGGCTCATTTGACCCAGCTTTTTGAGTTTTCGTGTATTTTGAGATCATTTCGTATTATGGTTTAGAGTTAAGTTCATTTAGTTCGCCTTGAGGTTATTCTATATTGCCTCGGTTCCCCTGTTATAGCTCATTGTTTATTAGATTCCCCGCGTGTGTCCCCGTCTGTGTCTCGTCTTCTCTTGGTTACATGTTTCCTTTCGTGTCACCATACATGTTCTCGCAGGCTGTCGTGTTCTCTGTTCGTGTTTCTTAGTTATGTCCGTGCTCCATCTGCTGTTTCTGTTTCCCTGACGTTATGTCAAGCCCATGGTCGTGTCCAAATTCATGGGCTGCATCCTCCTGAGGACGCATTTGTAGACCGATTACATCACAGTGACGCGCCGAAGGCTGTCCAAATTCGTAGACTCCTCTGAATGCAGCCGACAAATGTGTCCTCCTTTTCCCCGAATTTGAAGGACGGGTCGGGTGTGTCCTTCGTGGCCTACCATATCCCAGAATTCATAGTGCGGCCCAGCCAAACTCCAGTTTCCAGCAATGGCAGCCGCTGCTAAGTTTTAAAATTACTCTTACTAATCTTTCTGGGTCACAAAATAAACTTTTAACCTATTTTCAGGCGAGAAAGTAGTTGTGTAAACATCAAATATCTGCTCGGTTTATCAAGATATCCCATATTTGCAAAAGTGCTTCGACGTTTTCGGAGACGTCTGCTACCCACCAGCTCGATCGCTCGCCGGGAGCTCGAGGGTCGCCGAGAACGGCACAACTCTCGGCACATCATTTTCAGATCACCGCGGACTTTCGCTACTCAGGTTAAACGTGATATATATAAGTCACTTAGACAACCTAAAAATGTTATTGTTGGGCTTTTTTCAGTGTTTTGTTTGTTCGTGAGTAAATCGGTTTGGCTGAGATTAAAGTTATTAGATTAGATAAAATAAAACTTTATTAATCCCCCGGGTGGTTTTCACACAGCTGAATAAAAGTCAAACAGAAAACTGATTAAACAGACGTGTGAGGCGGTCGTTAATTTACTCCAGTGTCCTGTTATATTTTAGATAGCAAGGAGCAGACGGCCGAGTTTATTAAACTCCACCGAGACAGCGGTGACGCTAATCTGAAGGCTGGACCGTTCAATTTCACTGCCGTTTACTTCCGGCCTACCCGACCTTCTGAGGACCCGGCCCACGTAGACCGCCAAGGCCGGGTCCTCAGGAGGATGCAGCCCATGAATTTGGACACGACCCATGTGTCTCAAGTCTGCGTCTCTGTGCTTCCTGTTTTATTTTGACAGTCTCTCGTTCCATGTTCAGTGTGTTCAGTTTGCTTCCTCCTGTCTTGTTATCATGTTCATTGGTCTCAGCTGTGTTCTCCGTGTGTTTCCTTTTCCTTCGTCACCCTCGAGTGTATTTATGTGTTCAGCTGTCTTTCAGTCTTTCATGTTTATTTTATGTTTATGTTTTGTTCAGCGTTGGAGCGATTTGCCTCGTCCTTTGTTTTGCTTATCAGCCACACCTCATTTTTCGCTAACATCTAGTTACGTTCCATGCTTCGTTTTGTCTGCGTTTGGTTCCTCTGTTGCACACAGCCTGCATCCGCTGACTGTGACACTAATCTTCCCCCACAAAAGGATTCATGAAGACTGGATTTGTTAATTAATTACAAATATTTGTGACTATAAAGGGCCTCTGTCTTTGTCGTTACACACACTGGAAAGTGTAAATCAAGCACGAAGAAGCTCTTGAAGCTTAAACAGGAAGAACGTATTTGCAGCTGAAGAGGCCTCTCACTGATTAATATGAAATGTTTTCTAAGGTGGATAAACAGCCTCGATGGGGTGGTGATTACCAAAGTGGACCTCTGTGTGAGTCGCAGATCTCCACAAGCCTCATGCTTATGAAGCACCGACACAGGGCGGCTCGACTGAGGCCTGAGCGCTTTCATATGAGTCATAGTTGAAGTATTCCACAGCAAAGGGGCAAGCTGATCCAAGGGGAAGGTGGCATGTAGCTCAGATTAGCACTGAGGGTCCTTATTAGTCCATACTATGTGTGTGATATGAAAGCAGTGATTGAGGCCTCTAACAAGCTTTTAATGTTTATATCGTGTCATACTCCAGCTACGACCAGTCCAAGACTTCTGTGTATTGTGTTGGACGTATATCAACTAAAGTCGCGCTAGACCCAGCCTGTGCTCTTATTCTATACCACTATGATATAAGGTGGATATCAGTTTAAATGCCTAGGGTCAACCATCCATCACAACAGTTGCTAGAGTATTTAAAAGTAGAATGGGAGGCTGTCAATTTAATCCTATATCAAATAAACCTAATAAAGAATTCATAACAACTAATGTGTGTTTTCATTGTTATGTTGTTTTTAATTCCCAATCAATCAATGAATTAATAAAAATGCAAACGAGGTAAATGGAACCTCTGGTCTCATTACACACCCTATTAGAGCACTTCGCTCTCGCTCTGCAGGCCTACTTGTTGTTCCTAGAGTATTTAAAAGTAGAATGGGAGGCAGAGCCTTCAGTTTTCAGGCCCCTCTTCTGTGGAACCAGCTTCCAGTTTGGATTCAGGAGACAGACACTATCTCTACTTTCAAGATTAGGCTTCAAACTTTCCTTTTTGCTAAAGCATATAGTTAGGGCTGGACCAGGTGACCCTGAATCCTCCCTTAGTTATGCTGCAACAGGCTGCTGGATGATGCACTGGGTGTTAGGGTTAGGTCTCACTGTCACCAAAGTGCTGCTGATAGGGGCTCATATGATTGTTGGGTTTTTCTCTGTATGTATTATTGTAGGGTCTACCTTACAGTATAAAGCGCCTCGGGGTGTTGTTGTGATTTGGTGCTGTATAAATAAAACATTGAACTGAACAAGACAGGTGGAGAAGAGAGTACAGGTGGAGCTGGTGGAGACGGAAGAACAGAAGGATACCGACAAGTGTGAAAGGGAAGGTTTATAAGATCTGCTGTGATGGTTTCAAGATGGTGTCACTGATGCAACGACAGGAGGCGGAGCTTAAGATGTTCAGGTGTTCACTGGGAGTGATTAGAAGTGAGTCCATCAGAGGGACAGCTCAGAGAGGCTGAGATGGTTTGGACATGTGCAGAGGAGGAAGGGTGGATATGCTGGACAAAGGATGATGATAACAGAGCTGGAGGAGAAGAAAGCTGCTATGAAAGCAGCTTTGCATGATTCACAGTTCAAAATAATCCTTCTTTGTCTCACTGGGCCTCCGAACAAGCTGTTCGAACCCATTAACATTTAAAACATTTCTTCTGAATAACTACAGGAGTTTTAAACAGAGGGTGGAGCTTCTGTGCTTCACATGGCCATATTAGGGACATCCCCTCTCTGTGACATCATATAGAACCAAGAGAAGAAAAAAAACTGTGATAATTTGAGTGTTTTGTAAGATTTTGGCTCACAGGGATTACTATACACTGACCTCAGTATAAGAAACTGGGCCACATTAGATCCACCACTGAAACAGGACATGCATGAGACGCTTTCTTAATCATAAAAAACAGGGCGCACTCTGCAGTTCTGCTCCAATGTGGGTTTAAATCATCAGCATCAGAATAAATAAAAAATGTAAGTCAGACATCTTCCTGAAGTGTTGCCAAAGACCTCGACAGGTGCACTAATGTGCTGATGTTCTTTCACACATCATTTGGATCTTGTTCCTCTGGCCATTTCAATTACCACACCTGCTCATCTGGCGAGGGCGCCGGTGAACACGGGAGTCGGCGTGCGAGCGTGTTTGTGACAGCGCCCCGGGCGCGTAGGATAAGCCCGGTGTCAAACCAGCAGAGCCAGATGAAGAGATTCCTGTGAAGTGCATATGAATTACTGTGATAAGAGGTTAAAAGGTGCTCTGAGTGTGCACTCTCACTCTGAAGCTCCATTCATGTTGGGTTTACTTCTCCATCACCTGCACTGCTATCTTTCAGATTTGTTTTACTGCTGTTATCATTGATTGTTTTTTATATAAAGTCAACAACCGACTTTATTAGGATGCTGAGTTGAGTCCCTGGTGATACTAAAATGACGAGGAAAGTAATGCTTGTTAAGATTAGTTCCCTCCCGGTGCTGTCACATACACCAGCAGTAACATGTTTCGACACACCTTCTCATTTAATGCTTTTTCTTTATTTTCATGTCTGTTTAAATTGTAGATTCTCACTGAAGGCATCAAAACTATGAATGAACACATATGGAATCATGCGGTAAACAAAAAAATCAAAACATGTTTTATAGACACCCTTTGCTTTGATTCCTGCTTTGCACACTCTTGCCATTCTCTCCATGAGCTTCATGAGGTCGTCACCTGAAATGGTTTTCCAACAGTCTTGAAGGAATTCCCAGAGATGCTGAGCACCTGCTGGTCCTCTAACTTTGTCTTTATCCTGTCTTCCTTCTCTCACCCCAACCAATCACAGCACATGGCCCCGCCCCTCCCTGAGCCTGGTTCTGCCGGAGGTTTCTTCCTGTTAAAAGGGAGTTTTTCCTTCCCACTGTTGCCAAAGTGCTGCTCATAGGGGGTCATATGATTGTTGGGTTTCTCTGTATCTATTATTGTACGATCTACTGCACAATATAAAGCGCCTTGAGGTGACTGTTGTTGTGATTTGGTGCTGTATAAATAAAACTGAATTGAATTGAATTGAATAACTTCACTCTGCGCTCCATCTCATCCCAAACCATCTCCATTGGGTTTAGATCAGGTGACTGTGGAGGCCAGGCCATCTGGTGCAGCAGTCCATCACTGTCCTTCTTGGTCAAACAGTCCTTACACAGCCTGGAGGTGTGTTTGTGGTCATTGTGCGGTTGAAGAATAAATGATGGCATGTGGCTGCAGGATGCTGTGGTAGCCATGCTGGTTCAGTGTGCCTTCAGTTTTCAATAAATCCCCAATAGTGTCACCAGCAAAGCCCCAACTGATGGTCCCAACCCCATTAAGAAGGCAAGAAGCTCCACCAATGAACCCTGACAGGCACACCTGTGAGGTGAAACCATTTCAGGTGACGACATCATGAACTCATTGAGAGAATGCCAAGGGTCTGCAGCGCTGTCACCAAAGCAAAGGGTGGCTACTTTCAGGAATCTAAAATATTCTTTAAAGTAGAAAAAGTAGAGTGATTTATCAGTTTTTCTTTGCTACATAATTTCATATATCTTGCTTCATATATTTGAGGTCTTCAGTTTTTATCTACAATGTAGAAAGTAGTAAAAATAACACGTCTGAACAAAATTAAACTCGCTCTGCTAATGATGTAATGTGTGCCCTGATTGGTCAGTTAATGAGTTATGGCCAACAGCCAATCAGAAGAAAGTTGAAAATAAAGTGGGAGGGGTTTCTTACCCAGGCCCTATTGGTGGAAAATAAGGATTACTTTGAACTGTGGATCATGAAAAGTTGCTGTAGTAGAGCCCCTGCCCCCACCCCCACCCCCCATCTAAAAAAAAAAAAAAATAGAATCAGAATAAATCCCACTTAAAAATACAAATTAATCCAAATAAGAAAAGTTCATTTAAATTAATTTAAAAGGAAGCAGTTTGATGTGAAAACAGAAAATATTAGTAGAGGTGGTTTAAGAAGAAGGTCCTTCTACTCACGCACAACTATACCCCCCCCCCCACACACACACACACACGCGCGTCCTTGCTGTAGAAGATTAGTAATATCCTGAAGTAGGCAGCGAGAGAGAAAACTCCTTGGCAATGAACTGACCATGAAAGCCGCATTAAAGGTCAAGGTTAGGACTGAAGGTTAGACATGAAGTCTAAATGAAGTCACCACAGTCTGAAGGTGTGTTTGAAGCGTTCAATGTCATGCGGGGATGGTTTGACAAAGACAGACTGAAACAAAAAAGGAGAGAAGTAAATAAAGTGACTTTAACTCAAAGACATGTTCACAGACCGTGACAGCAAAGGACGAACAGAAAATCGTCCCATGAAAGACAACGGACTCAAGAACAGCAGCATTCTGCAAGTCCTAATCATTCCAGCTGTTGCTGTCAGCTCTCGTCCTTTTAGCGATGCTGAACTTCAAACAGCACGCCGGTATTCAACACCGCGCTGTCGCTGCATTAGTAGCCCGCCCTATTAGTGAAAGGTCAGCCATGCAGGCACATATCGAACACAGACATCCAACCGATGTCTCAAGCTGCTACTTTGAAAAGGCGCTCTTTCTTTCTGTGGCTCACCAAGCATTTGTATTACTGTGGAAATCAAGTTAAAAGGTCAACATTTCTGTGGTCTCCTTTTGTAAGTGCAAGTGTGTGTGTGTGTGTGTGTGTGTGTGTGTGAGGAACTTGAACTTGTTTCCATCTTATCTGCAGCAGCGTCCTTGTCTACCTGTCCTCCCTCGCCTCCCTGTATCCATTAATCCATCACGTCATATGACACAGATTAATCTTTTTGTCATTTATGCATCTGTCTGTCCTCCCTGCATTCGTTCATTTCACCATTCATCAGTCATCAGCCTGCCTCCTCTCCTACCTCTGCTGTTCTTTGAAAGCACATCACATGAAGTTATATCTCAGCTGGATTTCACATCTGGACCATCCTGTCTGCTTTCTCTCTTCTAAATCTGGCTCTTACAGTAACAAAGACACAATAGGACACACTATGAAATGAATGGACAGCAGATATTCACATATTTCAAGTTCTCGTTCATGAGTGAAGGGAAGGCCAAACTATGAGATGGGAAGGTGCACTGGTGCTACGTCTGCGTTAATGTGTACTGGACGTTGAACGGAGAGCTGAGGTGGAAGGCAATTTTTCACCTGAACACTCCGTTTACAGTCAAACCCTCACCTGTGATGGCGAGGCTGGCGTAGTGGCTGAAAGAATGAGACTGTGGCTGAAAAGAGGCTGTGCTCAGCCTCAGAGACAGGCTGAGGAGGACGGATCTGAAATGAGCTGCAACCATCATCATAACGAGCTACGCGGTAATCTGTCATTGCACTGAGCAGCTGATCTGAAAGTCAGACTCACAGACGAGTCTGCAGGTAATTAGGTTTAAACAGCTGAAAGCGATAACGTTGATAACACAGAGTTTGATTCATCCAGAGCTCAAAATGACCACACAGAAATACAAACTACAACCGAGTAATAAATATTACAGCTGAACCTAATCATAAAACGAGAGCGATAAGGTGAATTTTTTGAAAAGCAAATTAAGTGATAAGAGAAGAAAAGTATACAGAAAATGGATATTACCATGATAAAGAGAGTACTACACCGCACGATACTAGCATCATCGTTCCAAAGAGGACGTCACCGAGCATTTTATCTGCAGCTGAAGCTGCTGTTAGAGTGTGCATTTTTAAAATGAGTCATTTAACAATTTCTTTTTAAAAGTACTGCAGGCGAGCTCAGTTTTACCCCGCTGCAGGCAAACCTCTCCTTTGCAGGTTTTAAGCTCTTTTTTATTTCCATTTTTGTCCATCCTGCTGAATGTCCATGTCGGTTTGAAAACCAGGTTTCATAAAAATCTCCCCAGAATACATTTTATCTCCCACCTCGACAAAGCCAATCTCTTCAAATGCTTGTTTAAAGGGCGCGTTACGGGTTTGAAGGGTTTTCGGGTGCAGTGCACTGCTATACCCGGGGCATAGGGGTGACGGGCAGTAGTAGTAGTAGCAGTAGCCCAGCCATGGAAAATACTAAGCTTGGCGTGGTAGAAGTGCTTCATCTCACACACTCAGGTGAAAAGCTTCGGCCTGAAACTGTCACGGTTCTGGGTTTGTTGGACCCAGCATTTTGAGTTTATTATGTTTTGGTTTACTTTTGCATCATGGATTATTCTTTATGTCTCTCTGGTACTTTGTGTTTCAGTTATCTTGGTGTTTTGGATTGTTTTCTCATTCTCTTGTTATGATGATGAAGATGATGATTATTATTACTAGTTTCATGTCTCTGATATCCATGTTTTAGGAATTGTGGTTTCACTTATAGTTCCGTCCCATGTGTCAATTTCTGTCTCTCTGTGTTGAGTCCGTGTCTCTGAGTTGTGGTTCATGTTTCCTGTTTTATTGTGAAAGTCTTTGTCTTATGTTAGTGTGTGCAGCTTGGTTCCCCCGTCTCGCTAGCCCTGATCTCTCCCAGCGGTGTCTCCCTTCTGTTGCCCATTCCCTCATCACTACCCTGTGTATTTAAGCCCTGTGTTTTCCTCAACCCAGTGTTGCGTCGTACCCTCAGATTATGTGTTTTAGTGTTTCACGTTCATTGCTCAGTTTATGTTTTGTTTTATGCCAGCAATAAAGCTGAGGTCTTGAGTTACAGTTCAGTGTCTGAGTCCTGCGCTTGGATCCTCCTCTCCGCCCGCCCGCACACAGAGCCCTGACAGTAATAACACACATAAATGCATAAATGTGACAATTAGATCATTCTATATGGAATACCTGTTGCTGTAAAGCTTATGCAGCTGTAACCTGAGGAGGCGGAGCTAGTTTTACCTACTTCATATAACTAACCAGCGTTCGGTCCAGTGTGACATAATTAGCTGTTCATTTTTGTAAAATATGATAATTTGACTGTTTTGGGCTGGCAGCATTCATTTTAATTAAACAACTGGATGATTTTTGAAGGGTTCTGGAGAACGTAGCAGGCTTTTAAATGTGACAGAGGGCCCCATGAGACACGGCGGTTTGTAAGCAGTCACAGGCCGAAAGCACTGAGAACCACTGATTTAATTTTGAATAATTTATTGCATTTATAATTTATCTCATCTGGCCTGGGAGGATCTGAGGATCCATCTGGAATTCCCAGCAGCGTTGCTACCGTTACAGCGTGGCTTTGATTAAGAGAAAGAAAGCTGATGTTCTTTTGACTCTGTGCCTCCTGATCCCGCTGACGGTGCTTCAACGTCCCCGTGAATTCATTCTTTGGCTCCCGTTCACAAAGAAACGGAGAAATCGGGACGGGGGTAAATACTTTTTCACAGAGCTGCATTCAGTCTGAATATTCGGTTCCCTCTCTTGTTCCCTGATGCTCGTTTTGGGGTCTTTGAATCCTGACTTTTGGCTTTATCTTGGGTTTTATCTTAATCATGTGACATTATTAAAAAATGAACCTGGTGTCTGCAGTTGGGTCCTCACCTTTATTATACTGTCCGAAAGGATGTTCATGTAAAATTTAATAATTTAAATAATGTACATGTTTTTGGTAATAATCTTTTGTGCATTCAAATAATCTTCAAAGTAACTAGTAACTATGACCATCAAATGCATGTAATGGAGTAAAGAGTCTGCATGTGGTTACTTCCCCTGACTGATCACTGCTCCCTCTCTGTTCTGAGCTCAGCTACCTGCTGTCTTTGCTAATCTCACCTCTCCCTCCTCTCCTCCTCCTCCTCTCCTCACCTTACTTCACCTTTCCTCCCCTCCCTCCCTCCCGCGTCCCCTCGCTGCGCACATCCATTTGCTGCTCAATTCGTCTATCCATCAAAGTGTCTCGCCCTTACCTCAGCTATCCTTTCCACTACACACAGTATAAAGAATGGTAGTATTTTACACCTGCCCTCTCCTGTCTCCACTCCCTCTCCTCGCCTATCTTTATCTCGCCTCATGCCGCCGCATTTCATCTCCTCCTCTCCTCCGTTACTAAAGGCCTCGACTAAACAAAACAGCGTTTGGCTTTGATGGAATTGGGTTTTGTCTGTTTTCCTCCTCGTGTATAATTTTGCTCCTGTAAATTCTTTCAGACATCACATTATCTGCTGCAGACAAACCTATCTTCGCAACTCCTCAGTAATCGAGCTTTGATAATTGCACTCTTGTTGTCTCTCTTTGTACTATTTGCATATTATTCTGTTTGCCAGGAGCACGTGGGGTAAGAGCACACTGCATGTGGCAGGGTAACGCCTATTGATTGCAAGAAGCTGAAAATTAGAGTGAAGGTGTGAAACGAATATTAGATTTGTTGCCGTTTGCTGTAATTTTCTGTGCCGGGGCGTTCCGTCTTATTCGTGTTAAAGACAGTTCGAGGAGACGAGAGGGGAAATTGACTGCAGGCGTCTGAGCTCTGCATTCACCCTGCCAGCTGATACACTTGATGTTTTCCCATCTCTTCTGTCTTTTTATCCTTCGTCTGTAAAGATCACAGCTCACTATGGAGGTCTCATGTAAACTCGTATCTGCGATTTGTGCTGCTTCTCTCCTAGGCTCACATTTGTACCAATCACTCACTTCCATCCCAAAAATCCTTGTACTCTCCAACCGCTTTCACTGCGTTTGATGTATGATTTATTTAAAATCGATCCTCCACACTCGCATGTTTTGTCGATGAGGTTGTCTCTGATCCGATGTTGAGATCTTTTTACCTGATGTCAGGAGGGTCTGGCGGACGTGCGAGGCTGAAGCACGTGATCATCGACAGCCGTGACTCCTGTCACAGGTGCAGAGGAGGCTCTTGTTTAGGGAAAGGATGACGTTTTTCAAGTTTTCCACCATTGTCTGTGGAGCTGCAGCAGCTCTTCTCTGAGGTCCCTGAATGGCTGAGCTCCTGAGCCCTTCACAGGAAGCTCTGCTGCACACACAATCAGCTTTCTGCTCATTGCATGAGCCAACTAAACATGGTTCATAGCCATAGGTGAGGTTCCGAATGCAGATTCACCTTCACCCTCAGTACAGCATCCTCCACTTGATGCAGAAACCTCCCCTGAACATGGAGTCGACTCTCCAGCCTTTTCTGAGATCCACAGCTCTCATTCACTTTGCTTTGCAGTCAGCTCCAGTGCTGGGAGGATATAACTGCTGTGATGAGCCGACGGGAACACATCCGTCACCAGAATGACATTTTTCCTCTCGATTTGTTTTCCTAAATACAGGTGAGGCAATCAGCTGTTTCAGGTTTGTGTTCAGTTGCTGTACATTGCTGAGATTGTTTGCATACAACATTCAACGGTCAGAACTTCGTGTGATGAAGCTCCAATTGAACATTTGAACCCCTGTTACAGGTATGCTTGAGACTACCTGTCACTACATGTGATTCGCACCACGTAGCAGACGTAACAACATCAGAGATATAATGTCAATCGACGGGCGCACTGTGATCATGAAAGCTGGGTCTCCACGGGAACCCAAACTGCAGCTGAAGACCGTCAGGCTCTAAGGCTAAAGAACCTGACCTGTGGCGTTCCTACAAAGTGACCACATCGAGAGGAGGCACCTGGTGGACCTGCTGAGAGAACCCAGGCAGTGGATGCTCTAAAGATATAAAAGCCGGATTTTAATTAATCTGTTTTCTTGTTATTTGCTGCATGTGTTTTTTCTCAGGAGAAGACGACGAAAAATACCACAAATAATGAAAAAGCCTCGACTAAATGTTTGACTGCTCTGCACATTTCCACCTGGGTGTACTATAGTGCAAAGTGCTCATAAAACTTTAATGGTGCGTGTGCTCCGAAGCCAACCTTTGCATTCAAACCTCCAGCAGCTCAAGTGTTGCCATGCATATGTTTGGCATTTCCACAGTTCTTACCCACAGTGATGTGCACTGAGCTCAGTCTCTTTCAATTACTAAAACATCACTATAACCCAAAGTGCCACAGGCACAAATGCAGGAGGAACCAAAAATATGGAGTTAGACTAGACGGAGGTGCACACGTGAAGATAAATAGAGCCAAGCACTGAAGTGGAAAACATTTCATTTCATGTTAAGAGCACAGAGAGCATGGAGAATAACACCATGAGTCAGAGGAGACAGGTGATGTTTTTAATACTGCAACCAAAAATAGAGAATTTAGATTAAAAAAATCATCTAACGGACCAAAACAAAGAAAAACACGATGACTCAAACCTTCATTTTACAAAGGAGTCCTCACAGACGTTCACACCTGGTGCGCTGGTAATCCTAAATGTGACATGAACATGAACATTTGTGTGAGGCTCTGTAGGCCTGTGATGGGCGGGCAACCTTAGGAAGAGTTACAAAACGGTCCAAAGTAATTAACAGGAAGCTGAATGGACTGAGTCACTGGGTAAGTGCTGGAAAAATCAAGATTAACCAAACAAAAAATAAAAACCGAGTCAAGCACAAAATTTGTAAAACCTCTAAATAGAACCAAATATGTTCCCCCCATAATTTATTTATCTCCTTTTATTTATTTGTATTCTTCTAACACACCAACAACACAGTCAGCAGTGGCCTCAGCGATATATCAAATTCATTTAGTGATAAATTGCATGATTGCAGCTTGTACAACAATAATAATGCCTGGCTGTGTTCACTGTCATAGACTTCCGCAGGCACAAGCATTCTCCACTGCAACCACTGAACATCCAAGGTATGGACATTGAGGCTGTGGACAGCTACAGGTACCTTGGTGTTCATCTGAACAACAGACTGGACTGGACTCATAACTCAGACGCCCTCTACAGGAAAGGGCAGAGCAGGCTGTACCTGCTGCGGAGACTCAGGTCGTTTGGGGTGGAGGGCCCACTCCTGAAGAAATTCTATGACTCTGTTGTGGCTTCTGCTATCTTTTATGGTGTGGTCTGCTGGGGCGGCAGCATCTCTGCTGGGGACAGGAAGAGACTGAACAGGGTGATCCGAAGGGCCAGCTCTGTTCTAGGATGCCCTCTGGACCCAGTGGAGGTGGTGAGTGACAGGAGAACGGCGGCTAAGCTGTCATCCCTGATGGACAACATCTCCCACCCCATGCAGCAGACTGTGACAGCACTGAGCAGCTCCTTCAGTGGGAGACTGCGGCACCCACGGTGTGGGACGGAGAGATTTCGCAGGTCTTTCCTCCCCACTGCTGTCAGACTCCATAATAAAGACTTTAACTGATCAAGCACACACATCCATACATATGCAATAACACTAAGTGCAATAATCCTTTCTGTCATCGTTGTATTTTTACTCAGTTGTATATAGTATTTGTATTTGTATTCTATTTTTATCTTATTGTATATTTATTTTATTTTATTCTACTGTATATAGTATTTTATTTTATTCTATTCTGTACAGTTGTGTACTGTATTTATTCTTATTGTATTCTAATTTTTGCCTCATAACTTTTGCACTGTCCACTTCCTGCTGTGACAAAACAAATTTCCCACGTGTGGGACTAATAAAGGTTATCTTATCTTATCTTATAAGATCAACACAGCCTGCAGTTCCTCTAACGTCCACTAGAGGCTCCAGCAGTGCGTCAGCTCCCAATAAAAACGTTTACAGCCTGATGCAAAAACGGTTTTGACCTCTACAGTGTAGATAACAGATGATCTGATATCCTCGTGTCGGTGTTGTTCCCACATCATCATAATAAATGTTGTTCCAGGGTCAACACTGCAAGTGACCAATGACATTGACTTCACTTGCGAGAAGAGAAACCGCTTCTGTCCGCCCATCCAGGACCTTGAATTCTTTGCATTTCAGGATACTTTCCTTTAATAAACGGTAAGCATTATACATATTGTCCTTGCAGAGGCGGTTTCTCTTCACACAAGTAGTTTTTTGAAGGCGTTTGCTTTTTTCGAGGTCGCGGATGACGTCAGGAGAAGGTCATTGGTCACTTGCAATGTTGAACCTGGAACAACATTATTTATGATGACGAGGGAACAACACGAGGATGTCAGATCGATTAATTCCCCCCTCATAACAACTTTATGGAAGATTATCTGATCCATGTTGATATTATTAATTCATTTAGATCACATACAAATACAAATCTATGCACAAAGACATAAATTACAGTACAGGAGGCTGAAAGGCTGTCTGCAGACCAACGTTGAATAGACCACGAGTTAAAAGTATGCATACAAAACAATGTGTTTTAAGGGTTATTTAAAATGTGCACATACTTCTGTTGTTTAATATTAAAGTAGAATACGCCGGGACGTTTTCATTTTAAATCAGTTTTAATCAAATGTGTTTTTAGTGCGATTTAAAAGAACACAGGTGTGTGAAGTAACCTCCATTTTTGAACTCTTTGCTTATTTTATCCCGTTTAGCTCAATGCCTGATAAGAAAAATGGGATTTTATCTCTTGCCCGGCATTAGTTGCATTCTATTAATATGTTTGATGAATAATTTGGCCGTGACTGCTGTCTGACGATAACACGGTTGCAGAAATGGTGAAGTGGCTGGCAGTGTTTAAGGGGGCGGTCTAATGCCCGGAGGCTCGGAAACGCCGCTCCATTAGCAGCCTCGTACATCAGCGGCAGAGTTCAATACGAGCAGCCACAGGCAGCCTTTGGATGGGCTCAGAGGAATGACAGGACAGAATTTCAGGAGGGTGAAGCCAGGTGGAGTGCAGTGTGGAGTTACATGAGCTGAAATGTAAAGATTAAACATGCTTAATATGGAGTGATTTCAATGTTTCTGCGTGAAGACTCAAACCAGAGGGCGACTCTGGTCCTCAGAAGGACGAGGTGCTGCTCCTGCTTTAGGCAGGCTCTCTCTCCTGGTGGTATTTACACACCTTACTTCCTTCTCTCAGTCTCTTACTGCCACTAATCTCTAACATGGAAGCCTTTAGTGTGTTTTGGTGTTTTAGAGATGCTACTTTTCCTGGAGCTCTTTCTCAAATCTGCAGATCTTTGGCATCATGTTTAAATGCAGCGTTTTTATTTGAAGCCAAGCCTCACAGCGTGTGTGCTGGTCAGCAAGTGAAACTGAGGAGTGCATATTAACGATATTTCAATCCTAATATTTCTGATGTTTCCATTAAAACATTCGTATTCAAAGAGCACTTTATTCCTCAGCTTTAAACGTGCTTTTGTCACGGTCCCCATCTCTACCCGGTCGGCTCAGGTGGGCCACATGTGTTAGTTGATTTTGTTTTGCTCTCTGTGGGCGGAGCTCACTGTGGGCTCAATCACTCACCTGCGACTCGTTATCCTGCTTCTCACGGCCACTATTCAAGGCGGTGGCTGAGAGCTTCTCATCGCTGGATCGTTGTACAGCTGACGTCAGTGCAGCCCGGCTCTAACCTTCTCCTGTGTTTTCCTTGTAACTTCCTGGTTTTCATCTCCTCGTCTGTTTGTGTATGTAGGTTCCCTGGACCCGTCGTTGTTGCTCTGAGCGTGTTTGGTGTGGTGTGACTGTAACAGAGCGAGTGTGTGGACGAAGTGGAGTGTGGTGTCCATCTCGCCACCTTCCTGTGGATCCCTGGAGCCCCTGACCTTCCCCTCATTTGCAAATAGTTCACTTGGTGTTGCTCATTAAACCATCTTTGGACTTCATCTCTGAGTCCGTCGAGTCAGCCTTGACACTTTTACCTGTCACACATACGGAGGCACTGGGGGCGGGGCTCAGCGTCTTGTCCAAACATATTTGGATAACATGCAGACTGGAGAAACTGGGAACCAACACTGATAGACCATTTAGTAGACTCCCCACTCCCTCATTGAGTCTCTGTAATGCAGGCGAAACCAAAATACAGGACAAAAAAAAGTCCTCTTAGCTGATAAACATGTCATATACTCCAGCACCAACCTGTGAGATGGAGGGCGGTCGTATCTCCGCATCCATGGCTCGAGTGTGTGTGCACGTGTCTGACAGAAGCGCTGGAGATGAGAATGACTTCTCTGATAGCGCTGTGAGAAAACCTGACAGGACGTTTGCAGATCAGTCTTATGATAAACCTGCTTTTCTATCTCGGAGAAGAAAACTAGATGGATATTTTTCACTTCTGGTACTTTGGATTCAACTGATCGTCTTTTTCTTCTTTAGAGCTCCATGAACTGCCCCAGCAAAAACCTGCAGTCCAGCCATGATCCGACTCTTTTCTCAGAATAACATCCGACTGTGTCTGTGTTTCCCTCCATCACAGCGCAGCTCCGTCAGCAGGTCTGCTGGAGGCTCTGCCATATAACTAACAGGTGAACAAAGGCTGCAGACTGATTTAGGTGAGCAGGCCTCGGATAAAATGATCAAATTCATCATAAAAGGGAACAACTGCACACAAACAAGCTAACATCGAACAGTCGCTTAGCTTCAATCTGATTGGTGATGCAGAAATATTTTCTTCATTGTACAAGTTCAAACTAGACTCAGAGTCTCCTGTACTCTAAATTTAAATTCTAAACTTTAACAGATGTTTTTTGAAGTGTGTATTTAAAGTTACTTTACTGATGAAGAGAAGGCTCAGAGGATCAGCTGAAACCAGCCGGTGAGATCAAGTTGTAAATAATATTTCAGCTCCTGTCTCGTAAATGCTGACGCTGGAGATCTGCTGCAAACTGCTGCAGATTAAAATAAAGAAGTCAGCTGAGCTGACCTTTGACCGAGCCGGACTGTTTATTTCATAAAAGAGCCCGTCTGCAGGACAGACACATTGGCCCTGCCTGGAAACATCAGGTCGTGAGCAGCACTAATGATGTGTTTGGATGCTGCCGGGTGGTTTACTCTCCCAGCTCAATCAGGGGACTCGTATAAGCACATCCACACATGAACAATCGATACTACACACTGAAGCAGACAGGCTAACAGCTGTCTACCGTGACAAAGCACGTGCTTTTTCAATTTTTTACACAGTGTCCTCACCAGAAAACCCTCTTCCTGTCCTCACAGTAAGTTGCTGCTGGATGAAGCTGCAGATCCGCAGTAGTGTTTCCAACATGTACTGAGGAACTTCCATTTGTGCAATATCACTAAAGTTAGAAATATCCTGTCTCAGAGTGACGCTGAAAAACTAGTTCATGCATTTATTACTTCCAGGCTGGACGACTCATTATTATCAGGAAGTCCTAAAAACTCCCTGAAAAGCCTTCAGCTGATCCAAAATGCTGCAGCAAGAGTCCTGACAGGGACTAGAAAGAGAGCAGATTTCTCCTGTTTTGGCTTCCTGTTAAATCCAGAATTCAAAATCCTGCTCCTCACATACAAGGTCTTAAATAATCAGGCCCCATCTTATCTTAATGACCTTGTAGTACCATATCACCCTATTAGAGCACTTGGCTCTCGCTCTGCAGGCCTACTTGTTGTTCCTAGAGTATTTAAAAGTAGAATGGGAGGCAGAGCCTTCAGTTTTCAGGCCCCTCTTCTGTGGAACCAGCTTCCAGTTTGGATTCAGGAGACAGACACTATCTCTACTTTCAAGATCAGGCTTCAAACTTTCCTTTTTGCTAAAGCATATAGTTAGGGCTGGACCAGGTGACCCTGAATCCTCCCTTAGTTATGCTGCAATAGACGTAGGCTGCCGGGGGATTCCCATGATGCATTGAGTTTTTCCTTTCCAGTCACCTTTCTCACTCACTATGTGTTAACAGACCTCTCTGCATTGAATCATATCTGTTATTAACCTCTGTCTCTCTTCCACAGCATGTCTTTATCCTGTCTTCCTTCTCTCACCCCAACCAATCACAGCAGATGGCCCCGCCCCTCCCTGAGCCTGGTTCTGCTGGAGGTTTCTTTCCTGTTAAAAGGGAGTTTTTCCTTCCCACTGTTGCCAAAGTGCTGCTCATAGGGGGTCATATGATTGTTGGGTTTTTCTCTGTATCTATGAAGCGCCTTGAGGCGACTTTTGTTGTGATTTGGCGCTATATAAATAAAATTGAATTGAGGAGGGAGAGTGAACTGCTGTTTGTCCTCTTGACCAGTGTACTTGTACTATGGTGGGTTTTTGTGTGTGTGTACTTTGGTGTCATTGGCCTCCGGGCTGCTCCAACACAACAGGCTCAAACTGGACTTAAGTTAAATATAGTGCCTCATTATTACCCCAAATATTAATTTGTCAGCTCAATTAAATTTAGGTTTAGAACTGAACAGAACTGAACAGAGGAAACCAAACAATCAGATGACCCTCTAAGAGTAACCACATGGTGACAGTGGGAAAGAAAAACTCCCTTTTAACAGGAAGAAACCTCCAGCACAACCAGGCTCATTGTGGCAGTTATAGTGATGCAACATGTGTGGGATTTTCTTACATTAACAAGCTCTAAAAGTTGTGTTAATGCAGCGAACCAAAGACTGTGATGTCACCCATTTGTTCTGGACTTGGCCTCAGTATTAGAAAGCGAATTAGGCAGTGACCATATTTGGACCAGAGGGTGGAGTGCTATAGGGAGGCTCGCTAACCTGGTTAGCATTCTACATTCATGAACTATATAGGCCCAGGTACTGTACAGACACCTGCAAGGTAGCGCTACCCATATGGAAAAGATATACATAAACCTTATAAAGTTTGTATCTGTCATGTGTGAAACTTGTATGAAAAGCATACAAGAGTCAAAAAAGATGTAAGATCCCTTGAAAAATTAGCAGCACGGTGGTTAGCACTGTTGCCGCACAGCAAGAAGGTCCTGAGTTCAATTCCAACATCAGGCCGGGGTCTTGCTGTGTGGAGTTTGCATGTTCTCCCCGTGTTTGCGTGGGTTCCCTCAGGGTACTCCGGCTTCCTCCCACCGTCCAAAGACATGCAGCTTGTGGGGATAGGTTAATTGGATAATCCAGATTGTCACTAGGTGTGAATGTGAGTGTGAATGGTTGTCTGTCCCTGTGTGTTGGCCCTGCGACAGACTGGTGAGCTGTCCAGGGTGTACCCCGCCTCTCGCCCTATGACAGCTGGGATAGGCTCCAGCGACCCTGAGAAGCGGAAGCGAATGGATGGATGAAAAATTATATAAATGAAACTTGTTTTGGATACTTACTGAAACAATATATGAATCTAATGAGAAAGTGGCCACTTTCATGAGTCATATAAGTCATAGAATGATTCACTATATGAAGTAGGCCACATCTTATCCAAGTGTTGTACAAGTTTTTTCTATTTCTTTTCCATAAGGGTAATAACACACAATTAATACAAAGAAAGAATTAAACTCGTGAAAACTGGAGCTCAGACTTCTTGGACAGTCGTGGGGCGATTGTGGCTCAAGAGTTGGGAGTTCGTCTTGTAATTGGAAGGTTGCCGGTTCGAGCCCCGGCTCTGACAGTCTCGGTCGTTGTGTCCTTGGGCAAGACGCTTCACCCGTTGCCTACTGGTGGTGGTCAGAGGGCCCGGTGGCGCCAGTGTCCGGCAGCCTCGCCTCTGTCAGTGCGCCCCAGGGTGGCTGTGGCTACAATGTAGCTGCCATCACCAGTGTGTGAATGTGTGCGTGAATGGGTGGATGACTGGATGTGTAAAGCGCTTTGGGGTCCTTAGGGACTAGTAAAGCGCTATATAAATACAGGCCATTTGCCATTTGACAGTCGGCCACACAGCAGCCGTATCATTGGTCAGATAAGTAGAAAGAGGGACATCATGGCTTTTCCCAAAGTTGGAGCCCAAAATATCTGAAATATTTTCCTGCACCAGCAAATCTCATGTTTGTATCCAGATACATAATTCTAGTGTTAATAGTAATCCTGGCTACAGACTGATTTGGAACTATGCAGAAATAAAACTGAATATCATAGCATGTAGGTGGTTTGAAGCAGTTATGGTTAGAATCTGCTGCTCCTTTTCTGTAGCCGTTGAGGATATTTTGTTGTGGCTGTTTTTAATAAAAGCCTCACAACAAATTCAATAATTGACCCCACTAAGCAGTGATATCGCTCACAGATGTTTTCATAGAGAATCTCACATGTATGAAAGCTGCTCACACTGAAAAATGAAAACAGTGTTTGCTTTAGAGAAGGTTTAATTATTACTAATCTTTGATGTGCGCTCCAGAGAACGTCCCATCTGGGGTCATTTTCAGGGTGCTTTCATGTTAAATATAAAGATCTTTGAAATTCAGAGCGAGCAAAATAATGTTTAATTTTCCAGACTGAAAGATCGAAAACTCGTTCGCTGTTGTTCAATCATATTCTCAGAGCTGTCGCGAGTGAATCTCAAGGAGCGGTGATTATTTCCAAAGCTGTCGCGTCTGTTGTCTCGAATACGGACTATTAATACAATTACAAATGTGTTTGAATGACTCACTCCTAATAGTTTGTTTTTGCAGTCTCATTAAATCTTAAATCTTATTTTAAAGTGCTGTTGATGTGAGCTGTGATGGAGCTTCTTCCAGCATCAGTCTCCTTTTTTATGCATTAATAGCACAAATAAAAACAGCCTCTGTGGCTCAGCTACAAATCTGTGACCTGTGTTTGGAGGCTTGGATGGCTGGCTGCTCTGAGCTTCTGCGCCCATGATGGTGGGTTATTGTTGCCATGATGCATCTGTTGTCATCGTGCTCTAATTAGTATTTAAAACCTTTAATAAACTGCTTTTGAGAAAACTAAGAGTTTCTTTTTTATAATGAGCATAATATGGAAAATGTGAAAATGATCAGTTGCTCTTCCTAGTTTGGATCAGATGGTGTAAGATTATTATATTATCTTATGCCACGTTATACCTCTAATTAAAGATTGTGAAATTATTATGTTTAGGTTGCATTATACTCCTGAAGAGGTGATAACTATTAGATTTATTAGACTGATTTGTATTACATTAGACTTCTGATGTGACAATAAAAGTGATTTGATTTGATTTGATTTGATTTATTGTGGATGAAAGATATTGTTTTATGATGCATGATACTGCTGATTTATAAGAAATACTGTTTTCAGAGAGTCATGGCCTTATTTGTCTGATTAGAAAAGAACAGAACATCCTGCACAGGAAGCCGAGGTCATAGCTCAGGCGCCGTAAGAGAGAAAGCATGTGGATGTTTAGGTTTTATGACTTTGGAGACACTAGGGCTGTTCGATATAACAATATATATCGGATGACGATATAAAAACGTCTATCGTTTCATTTTACGCTATCGTTTGTTTCGTGGTGTCACAAAATAAACTGTTTACGGCAATATTTTTTCCATCCATCCATCCATCCATTCGCTTATCCTTTTCAGGGTCGCGGGAGCCTATCCCAGCTGTCATAGGGCGAGAGGCGGGGTCCACCCTGGACAGGTCGCCAGTCTGTCGCAAGGCTAACACACAGGGACAGACAACCATTCACACTCACATTCACTCGCACATTCACACCTAGTGGCAATTTGGATTATCCAATTAACCTATCCCCACAAGCTGCATGTCTTTGGACAGTGGGAGGAAGCCGGAGTACCCGGAGGGAACCCACGCAAACACGGGGAGAACATGCAAACTCCACACAGAAAGACCCCGGCCTGATGGTGGAATTGAACTCGGGACCTTCTTGCTGTGAGGCAACAGTGCTAACCACCGTGCTGCCTCAATATTTTTTCATCGTTCTTAATTTCTTAAAGTTCTCTCTTTCTCATATATTTAATATAACCACACTACGGACGGACAAGCGCCTGTTTTTATGCGTTGTCGTTAGCAACAACGATGGTAACGGCATCGCGTGTCCGCTTGTTTATGTTCCACATAAACCTTTCACAATAAAGCTCAAGATCCTGTTGAGACTTTTCAAAATAAACTGAATCACGTGAAAGATGCAGATTATTTACGGATGAGAAGTAAAAAAGACGCCAAGTGCTAAAAAATAAACCTTAGACTCAAACGCTAGAACAGGCTTTTCCCCGCAGCACGCCGTGTAATAAATACTCACAAAGAAAACGGCGCCGTTACAACTTATGTCTAAAAATGTGTCGTTTCATGCATCGGCTAAAACACTCGACTCCAGCTGGAAACACTTCACGCAAGTCGAGCTGCCCGAGATTCACAGAATTTACAGAAAATGTTTCATTTTTGTGATTTATATTGTTATCAGGACGATAGATGTCTTATATCGGGATATGAGGTTTTGGTCATATCGCACAGCCCTAGCTGAAGCTATAAGAATGTGAGAAACGGTCAGACACTTCGAGATCTGGCGTACACCCTCCCGCGCTCATCTCCCGTCTGGGGGAGTTTTGTCCAACCAGTTCAAATGTCCAACCACTGCCATGGTGGGAACAACAGTTCTTGCGGCCGACCCAGTGGACCGCAAGCAGGCAAAACTCGCTACGGGTCAGGCAGTGGTGGGAAAACAGTTCGGGCGGCCTACCTCCAACCCCATGATGGAAGCGGAACGCTTCAGGCGGCCTGCCACGGATCCGGTGGCGGCGGCGCTGCTCCTCCGGCGGCCTGCCACGGGTCCGGTGGCGGCGGAACGGTTCTGGTGGCCTGCCACGGGTCCGATGGCAACGTCGCTGCTCCGGTGAGCAACAGCGAAGCGTGGCACATGGTCTATGACGCGCCGGTCGCTGACGTGGACGCACTGGACGTGGATGGCGTGGAGGCCGCGCTAGACGTGGAGGTCCCTCCGGTTCGCTGACCTCCGGCTGAGCGGGTCCCTCCTCGGCTGGCAGCGAGAGCCCCTCCGCGGCTGGCAGAGAGAGCCCCTCCGCGGCTGGCAGAGAGAGCCCCTCCGCGGCTGGCAGCGCCGGTTGTTCCTTCCGCTCGCCGAGCTCCTCTGCTGGTGGCTCGCTGAGCTCCTCTGCTGGTGGCTCGCTGAGCTCCTCCGGCTCGGGCATGCTGAGCTCCTCCGGCTCGGGCATGCTGAGCTCCACAGCTGGCGACGCGGGCTCCTCCCGCTCGCTGAGCTCCCGCTCGGGCATGCTGAGCTCCTCCGGCTCGCTGAGCTCCTCCGGCTCGCTGAGCTCCTCCGGCTCGCTGAGCTCCACAGCTGGCGACGCGGGCTCCTCCCGCTCGCTGAGCTCCCGCTCGGGCATGCTGAGCTCCTCCGGCTCGCTGAGCTCCACAGCTGGCGACGCGGGCTCCTCCCGCTCGCTGAGCCGCTCCTCCGGCTGCGACGCGGGTATAGATGGTCGTTGATCCGGAGGTGAAGATGGCGATGCGGAAGCTGCAGGTGGCGAAGATGACGGTCGAGCGGGTGATGTGGATGGTGAAGTCGAGAGTTCTGCGGTCGCTGCAGTCTGATGGGACGCTGGTGGAGAAGTAGCTGCAAAGGGCGGAGGTGATAATGGTGCGGCAGCTACTCGTGGTAGACTGGACAGCGATGTAGAAACAACAGGCGGGTGACATAATGGCAGGGTAGTTCCAGCAGGAATATCAGCCTCCAACTGAGGATGAAGACGAGAGGCTGACTGGACTGGCTGTGCTACGGCTACAGGCTGGGCAGCTGGCTGTGCTACGGCTACAGGCTGGGCAGCTGGCTGTGCTACGAGGTTAGCTTTCACACAGTCCCGTGAATAAACAGATGAGGTGAATGAAGATGAATTGTCCATATGACTCACCACAGCCGGCTGTTGGAAAGTTTTAGAGTCTGACTGCGGTGAGGCACGCCGGCGGCGCAAGCGTCGCTTCTTTAACGATGCCGGGGCCAGCGTATCAGGCTGAGGTTCCACCAGCCGGCCGGACAGGAGAGCAGCTGTGTGATTTTGAGCTGCCGGTCCTTGGTCTGCTGACTCAGCAGGTGCCGCAGAGGTGAGTGGAGATGTGGTGAGGTGCAGAGGGCGTGTGAAACGTTTCCCCCGCAATGGAGGGTCCAACAAGCGAGCTGCAAGCGACGGCGGGGAGGCTATCAGCCTATGAAAAAAGAAATAGGCAGCAAGGGCTCCCAGGGAGGTTGCCATATCCTCCTCGCCCGGACAGCCCAAACCAAACAGCTCAAAACAGGAACTTTCCCTCAGCGTGGTTATAATCGAAATTAGTCTCTTAATGTCCAAAAAGCTCACAGATGAGGTGATTGAAGACAGGAAGGCATCAAAAAATACGACCTGCATGTGTCTCTGATGTGGATCTGCCGCCTGGATAATGCTCCGACAGTATTTCCAGAGCTGGGCGAGCAATTCCTCCTGTGAGACGGTCCTTGAGTCCGCTGGGCCCATAATGGCTGGATCGTTCTGTCACGGTCTCGCTGGCAGACCGTGGGGATGTGGGGAAAGGAGGACCCAAAATGCAGGACTCTACAGTGCAACAGTGTTTATTTACAGTGGTGACAATCCGAACAACAATAAATCCCCCCGTGCGATCCCAACTCCCGTTCCGTGTCTTCTCCTTTATCCCGTGCTCCGTGCTCTGTCTCCGTTCCCTGTGTACTCTCCGTGTGCTGCCTCCTGGTCGCCACAATTCCTCCTGAGGAAACACGCATACCAAAGGCAGCCGTGAGTACAAAACCTAACAGTAGACTTGCACTAACCTTGCACAATACACTTAAGACTGACGGGAAGTCACTCAACGATCCAGCGTCGAGGAGCTCTCAGCCACACTGTTTTCAAGCTCCTCTGACGAGGCTTGATCGGCGCCAGGTGTGTGTGGATTCCTGGGTGGGAATCCACACACACCAGGCCTAAAAGTGCCTGCCACGACCGCACCCTCACATACACAAGCACACACCCCTAAACACCTGACAGTACACCAACACGGAAAAACAGGACAGCAGACACAACCATAATAACAACAACCACAATAATGATAATAATAATAATAATAATAATAACTACAATAGTAGTCCACACTGCTCACGGACCCCGAATCCCTGGAACTGGGTCCGTGACATGGTTAATGCTCAAAAGTGTTGTATGGAATAATGAGAGTTGTATGGAATAAAGGGATTGTTGATTGAGCATTTTTATACACCGAGTGTTGTTCTTCCTTCAGCCCAAAGATCAAAGAATTGGGAGGTTTTAACAGTGGAGAAGGATTTTCACCTTTAATCTTTACTTTTCAGATTATTTGATTCTCTTAATTTAAATTCATACTGGCAATTCTTATCCCCCCACATCTGTTGCAGCACACCTGCCAACTTTACCTATAAACTTTGATGAAATAGCATTTTTTTAAAATGACACGCGACGCCCATCCGACTGAAAATTTCAGAAGCAGATTTTTAATCACGGCGCTGCTCTGCACCACCACGCTCCACATCTACTTTGGATCACGCACAGCGTCCGGCTCTCAGGACGCTCACAAACAAGCAGCAGCACGCGCAGCACCACTTAAACATTCACAGCTCCACTTCTTGTTTACCAAAACCAAATTAATTAATGATGCAACTCAGGAAACAATGTGATGCAACCCGGCGTACTCCTGCTGCTGTTCTGCAACATGCTGAGCCAGCCTCCACACTGCAAACAAATCCAGATAAACTTCTTCAGCCGTAAGTGGCGTAATCATATTTTTCTTCAGATTACACCTCAGCAGCCCCAAGTGGCGGCAGGAAAACACGCTTTTTGGAGAAAATGAAAATCTTTTCCTGCCTTAATCTAGCAATTTAGTTAATAGTTAATAAATATTCATAGTTAGGGACACATAACTATTCATTACTGGGATGATGTGTTTCTTTCTTGAATATGTTAAAAAGTCGACTTTCTTAAATGAGTGCAGCGGCACCGCACTCTCTCTGTTGGGGTTATTTTCTTGCGAAGGGCAATGAGAGCCCTTCTGGTGGAAGTAAGTGCTTTAAACAGCAGTCTCACCTCTTGCCTGGCCCTCTGCACATCAGACCCACCACAAGACAAATTACATTTAATGACAGGCTGCAGGAGACGGGAGAGAAAGGGGTTATAAAAGGGAAAGGGCAGAGAATCGGAGGGAGGCGGTAGATGGATGAACAGATGTCAGAGGAAAGCAGGGGATACGTGAAGGTAAAGAAAATACAAAGATGGAGACACACTGCAGTCATAGGTGCAAAGTGCATGGTTTGGTTTTTTTTTAGACCTACCATTTATTAGTGGCAGTGCTGCTCTGCAGGCAGAGATGATCATACATGATCTAAAGGTTCTAATATTTCCTCACGGCTGAGACAAAGAAGAAATTAATGCAGTAAAATGATCAAAAGGTTAGATAAGCTCACATGAATACTCTAAACTCAACACTTGTGTTGCCTTTTGTATTTCTAGAGCAGGAAAAGACCCTCAGTTACAGAAAAGTGCAGCTTTTCTTCAGCTTTTTTGCTCCATAAAAGATTTTCTTTAACAGGTTGGTCTAAACGTCCACTGTCCTTTTAAGACTATGGCTGCCACCTACCAGGCTGCAACGCTAGGCTGTGAGCTAAGACCCGCTAACATGGTTTGCACACTACGTTCAGAAACTGTACAGGTGCAAAGCACAGACACAGAAACCTACGGAGCCCCGCAGGGGACATGGGAGAAAAAAAAATTAAGACGGACTTTTGCGAGATCTCGCAAAACAAACTCAGGATCTCACAAAAGTTTTAGCCGCGAGGTCGAAGCTGACCGGGAGGTCGAGGCACGATGTGCCGGGAAAACGGTGTTCCTCCCGGCTGTAGTAGGTCTCGACCTCCCGTTAGCTTCGAGATGGCGGGTGTCAGATCTCCAAAAACGTCGGAGCACTTTTGCAAATATGTAATGTCTGGTAACCGAGCAGATATCTGACGTTTACACAACTACATTCACGCCTCAAAATATCTTAAAAGTGTATTTTGTGACCAAGAAAGAGTAATATTACAACTAAGTAGCTGCCGCCATTGTTGGAATTCAACTTTTGCAAGATTTCGCTAAAGTTTTGCGAGATCCTGAGTTTGTCTTGCAAAACGTTTTTGCAAGACACAAAACTTTTCTCCCGTGTCCCCTGCGGGGCTCCGTAGAAACCTGCAAATTAGCACTAAGTAAAAGTAAAAACACACAAAAAGGGAGAGTTTCACTCACCAAAGCTGCAGCTCAGACTCTGTTAAATACAATAGAGCGAGCAGCAGCAGCCATGTCGCTAAAAATGCTCCAGAAGGTTCTAGCAGCAGCTGCTACAGCCACCTGTGTCACCATCCACCTGTCAGTCAAAGCCACGCCCCTAATTCTGCACTTTAAACCAGTTTCTGCTTTAAAGTCGGACATTTTGAAGTTTAACGGCGACTTTTGGAGTCATCTGTGTCGGATCGACAGGATGCCACACATGTAACTGATGACGTCACACGTGACTTTTCACGAGTGTGCATGTGTGGCTGTGTAATGCTATGAAAGTCACCTGCACACTTTGTGGCCTTGCTCGGTTTCTAAAGCTAACTGCAGGTGTAATTAAAGCGTCGCAGCTGCATCGTCACAAAGTGAAGCTGCAAAATCAGTTTCCACCCAGAGCTCTGAGTGACGCGCTGATAACAGAGACGTTCAATAAACTGTATGAAACAGTGTAATAGGAGAGAGACAGCGAGAGAGCAGGCACGCTCTTCTATTAACGTCTTGTTAAATTTTAGGAGTGGCTGTGACTGAGACGACTTCTATCAACCTGTCTCAGCTGTCGTCTTTATCACCTCGTTTACCGAGCGAGCTGGAAGGACAACGAGTGTGTATGTGTGTGTGTGTGTGTGTGTGTGTGTGTGTGTGTGTGTGTGTGAGTTTCCTCATATATAACCCGCATCTGTTCCATGCAATACCTGCAGAATATATTTCCCATAGTAGCACAGGCAGGTGTATTTTGTAGGTGTTGTGTGTATTTCAGCGCCGTCTCATGGTGTTTATTGTGTCGGCGCGTGATTCAGGTAACAGGCCTTGTGCCGTAGTTTATAAGGTTTATTTGGAGGTTTATGTGGTGGAGCTGTGCCTGCATATATTTCAGCAGGAAATGAGGTCATTATGGTCCCTGCCGACTCCAGACGCACGCACAAACACATCCCAGAGAGGCATGAGGCTGCATACTTAAACACTGACACCTCTAAACAGATGTCTGTAATTTATATGGATAATCACTAATCCGAAAACAAACAGCACCCACACACACCCTGCACTTGCTCTCCATGACACACACACACAGATAAACCTGTTTTTCTCAGTATCAGTGTCTTTCCCATATATTAGCTCTTTAACCCTGCAGGCTCTTTACAGTCGCTTTTTCTAGCATCACGTGAGACGTGACAGAAACGCAGGATGTGCTGAAAAGTGACAGAAATAACTTCCACGTAGCTCACGAGACTCGGCAGGCAGCAATTTATTCAACAAAAAGGTAACAAAGTGCATGAAATGCACTAAAACAAGAAATAAACAGGCTAAGATATAAAAATATGATAAGACAGAAAATTATGTTGCAATGGAAGAAACGATGTGTTCCAAATTAAATGTAAATAAAGGTCTCTGCAAACAAAAGAGTCTTAGCTCAACTGTGGATAAGACCCAGCAAGGCTTTAAAAAATATTCAGCCAAAGGAAAGATGAAGCAGAAATACTGAAAACGGCTCATACTGGCTCTATATGTCAGTCTTTGATTGCTCACCGACTATTTCTTGGATTATTTTGATCCTAAACCACCACAGAGATGTTTCTTCTTGTCCTTATAGCTGCTCCTTAGCCTAAGTCACAAACTCTTTCACACATCTTCAGCTTTTTTGCTCCGTAAAAGATTTTCTTTAACAGGTTGGTCAAAACATCCACTGCCTGCTCTCCCAGACACCTCCATACCTCCACAGGTAAAGTCACCATTCCAGACTCCATCCTATCATAGCTGCTCTCACTTCCTCCTCACTAACCCTCTGCACTTCCTGGTTCACTGACTATCTTCCATCCGCCCTCCTCTCTCATTTCTTCATTCAGGATTACTCTTTCCGTCGTCTCACACTCCCTTCACCCATGAGCACTTTTCCAACTCTATCCTTAACCGCACTAACCTGCTGCACATCCTTTTTTAATTTTCTATTTTATCTATTTCATTACGTGGTCATTTTGCAGTACCACAGGCAGTGGAACATGATTTGTTAATGTTTCCTTTAATGTAATAAAGTTGTGCAATCAAAATGTTGTTTAATACAGTTTATGTGTAGCTGTATGTTACTGAGGTAATATAGTAACTTTTTTAGTTTCCAGTGAAAGTGCTTAATAGTTAGAGTTTATATGTGTTTGTACTTAATATTTAACTTTATGACAGTAATATTTTGGGTTTTTGTTTTTTGTTCCTGGTTTTTTCACCAAATGTTTCAATGAACCACATCTCTAATAAAAACTGTGACACATCAGTAAAACAGACCATCATTCAGCCAGGGATGCTACAAAAATGCAAATTTTACAGGTGAATTTGAATCAGTTATTTTTAATATGAAACGTTTGCTCTAGAAGTGATTTAAACTTCATTTCCTCGATGTGTTTGTGCAACATTGAGTGTTTAAAACACTGCCAGTCACTACTACCATTACAATCCCACTTTAGTGTTCAATCAACAAACATTTTGAACATTGTTTTTCAAATTCAGTTATTTTGCATCATCTCATTGGTATTAATGAAAGTAGAGTTTATAATGAAACTTTAAGGACTGATGAAACTTGGCTCTAATAGAACAGCTGTTTAACTTTCATCAATATTTGTTTATATGTTTAGAACCTGTTTTCATACAGATAAGGTTAATAAACAAACAAATTAAAACAGCATGAGAAATAAAAGTGTACGTTTGTGCATTGTACAGTTCTTTTGGATCTTCCTGTTAGTTTTGTATATTATGGATTTGCTTCCTTTCCTTCTCTTGTGATTGTCTGCCTGGCCTCGTTAGTTTCACCTGTCTTATTCCTCCCACCTGTATCTGATTTCCAGACACCCCCAGCTGTGTATCTACACACACTCGTCCGTTTTCCCTCTGTGTAGTCACAGTCCCAATCCGGTCGTTCAGTCTGACGTCACTAGCTGTGTCTGGGCCTAAACTCCGCTGCAGGTCCATATATCAAACGATCACTATGGCATTACTGAGAGTTAAAAACTGTCTAAAGTCTTTCATCTTTAATAAAATGATCAGCGTTCTGCTCTACCAGGTGTAACAATTGAGTTTAACATCCAGGCATCCATGAAAACGGAATTTATGACATTTAACGGAGTTAGAAGTTAGCAGGGAGTTAGCTCGCTAGCTTCTATCTAAATACAATATAGCATGTCCTGACTGCGGGGTTTTGGAAACAAATTCAAACGTACAGCTCTGCTATCACTTCCAGCATAAATGAAGACAGAAAACTAAACAGCAGTGACGTTTGTAGGGTTACTGAAGTTTGGCTAGCTGGTATATAATGATGTGCTACGTGACCGCTAGCGACACAGCTATGTTAGCATAATATAAACAAGCTAACTTTTTTTCCACTGGATAAAAGTTACCGTGAGTGTTGTCGGTGGTCAGGAACAAATGTAATCGCATGGCAGGATGCTGTAAAAGGACCAAACTTCAGCCAGGAGAACAACTGAGATAATCCATCCATAATACGAGGTTAGTCATTCATATACTGCTGCATGGGCTGGGCTGTAGTTACATCCTAAGGTTTTAAAAACTGAGCTTAAATAAATGATTAGCGGTAATAAAAGCAGAGGGAGGTCAACAGTGATCACTGACTGTTTTAGGAGCTTTTTGAGATCAAATAGAAGAAAATACAAAACATGTTAACATGTTAAAAACACAAAAGCCACATTAAACGCAGACTACTTTAGGCCCGCAAGTAGGATTCGTCACGTCATCACTGAACAACCGGATAAAAAGTTTAAGACCACTTGAAAAATGGCAAAAAAACATCATATTTTGCATGGTTTGACCTTAACAAGGTTCCAAGTAGAGCTTCAACATGCAACAAGAAGAAACAGGAGTGAGACAAACACTTTTTTGAGCAATTTATTGAAAACAACTGAAACAGGCTGTTTTAAAGAAGCCTTTAAAAGGCTAAATCTGTGTAAAAATGTGGATTCATGGTCATTTTCTGTCAGGTAGTCACACTGTCGTGAAGCACGAGGTTCTACAAGGTCCTCACGTCTCATTTGACTTTGTGACTTTTATTCAAAGCAAACTTTGATGACACGAACCTTCAGAAAGTGCTCACAGAGAAGCTCCAGCCAACACAGCTCAAATTAGCTCATACGTGAGCATGACGACCTGACGCTGGGCACGCGGGGACCTCCCATCAATGAATTCCTCCTATCAGCACAGCTATCAGACTATGCAGCCTGTGTTTGAAACGAGGATTGTGGTAAATTACACGATGACATGGTAATAAGAAATCCGATTAACCAAACGCCTGCATCCTTTCCTCTCGGCCTCTTCACCGACACTTCATCACGCATCAGTCACAATGCTGCTTTGCCCACTTGGCTTTTATTGGCGTCTGTATTTTCAGCCGGCTGAAGTGCTAATGGAAACTTCAACAATGCTCGCTCTTGTTGAAGTGGCCTTTCCAACACAAGGCCTTTATTGCCCCTGCTTTGGCTGGAATGTTCCCCTTTACCGGAATGGAGGGGGAGCGGGAGGAGGACAAAGAGATGCTGGCTGAAAACGGGGTGACAGGGAGGGGCTGGAAAGAATCTGCAAAAGGCCGAGGGCGGAAAAGACGGATGGAGGCAGGAGGTAGAGTGAGAATTGGCAATCGTGAGCAAGGGAGTGCCAAGAAAATGCAAGTTTTCATCCTGAGCTGAGTCTACAGTGGTGGGTTTTATTGATTAGTTCCTGTTTTCTGGATTAAAGAGAGCCCGTGACTGAATACGAAACAGGAAAGCAAAGAGGTGTGGAGGGCAGAAAGAGACGTAAAGCTTCAAGGTGAGGATGAGGACAGAGGAAGACAAAGACTAATGCAGCCGAGGAGAAAGAGCAGAGAGGTCAGCTGGTTATTTCTCCGGTGTGCCTTTAAGACATAAAGTCCAGTATGACTTATGAATGACAGAGGTTAAAGAAGGATGGAGAAAGAAGGACTGAGATCGATCAGCGGGGTTGATGCGCCCGCTGGACCATTAAACTGGGTGTCAGAGACAGGGTTTCTGCCAGCCAAAGTTCCACCGCATGGAAATTTACAGCAGGCCTCACCCTAAGCATTCCCATAAAACACCGGGGCTCCGCTGCTGTACGCAGACCTCTGACTGAAGCAGCAGACCAGAGGTGATGGAGGATTACTGCAAAAAATACTGCAGAGAGCAAAGAATCAGAAATGCACAATGATGCAAATGTCTTTAAATATAAACATATAGAAATCTGAAAGCAGGAACAGTGAGACCTGAGGGGGGTTTACTGCGCGTTGCTGTTTTAATTTGTTTCATATCCCTGTTTACGTATTATAAGGTAAAAGTCACCGTGCAGTCATAATGCTGGTTCCAGGATGTTTTTGTGAATGATTATATGAACTATGGTAAGACTTTTGTTACTGGTTAAATCTGAGATACAGACGTCTGCACGTTCAGGGTCAGGAAAAGCTCGGTTAGTTTTTTTGGAATTCAAACCAAACGTGCAAACCTAAATTATCGATCCTGTTTCATTCATTGGGAATAAAAAAGACAGAACAACACTGGTCAGCACAAACTGGAATGAGAACCATCTGAGTGAGAAGGTGAGGGTCGCTCTACCGGCAAAATGTCAGTCAAGGAATCAACATCATGGGGGATCTCTTGTTTCCAGCTCCTGAATTTTTATTCTTGTACTCTACAAAGCAGCTTTGCATGAGTTTAAATCTGTGTGAAATAAGCTCTGTTAGATTAGCTTTTACTGGTTGTTTGGGATGGAACCGAACACCGGGGTCAGACGCCTCAGCTCTAGGTTCACAGGCATTACTTGGACATCGACTGACCTCATAATTTGAAACTTTGTCTATGTTTAATATGAAGGTCCTCCCCTGGAACAGGACATGTGTGACAGGAAATAAAGAACTTACTGAAGTCACAGATGGAGTGAAGAGCAGAGACGTTTCATTTCTGGATTACAGGACTTGTTTTTAGCACCAGAGGAGTTGCCCCCTGCTGGCCATTTCTAAGAATGCACACTTTTTAGACCCGGGCCCTTCATCCATCTTTATAGACAGGATATGGAAATATGGCAGGTCTGCTGCACATGGGGGGGGGGGGGAGGTGCGTGTTTGGACTCAGCATATTTTGGATAGAAAATCCATCCACAGTCATTAATTTTTAAGTTTGTTGGAGTCACGCTGTAGAAACGATGTGAGAGATTGTTCTCTAACTGAAATAAAAAATCAATGATAAAAACTTTCAGAGTGGTCAGATACCTCTGCAGGGGGAGGGAAAAAGGTGAACAGACCAGCGCTGTCCCTGCACTGATCCACCCTAACACATGATTTCTGCCATTTTTTCATCAAATAAGCGTCAGTACGAAAACTCTCTCATCCTCCGCGACTGGTTCTCTGTCAGGCTTGATGCTACGATGGACTCTGATGGATTAATATAGTCAAGTTAACAAACAAAGCCTCAGTTTGTTTGTTAAGATCCAGACTAAATGACAGGTATGTTAATGAAGGCGAGCTGAACCGAATCCCGTTACAGGGGCGTGACGAGAACACACTCTCTCTTGTGCATACGTGGGATTGTCAGTGACCTTGAAGAGTCACAGGAAAAAACACAGTGATGTGAGCAGACAGACGGATGGAGAGGAGACGGGAGGTGCACTGATGGAAGAGAGAGAAGGAACTTATCAGCCATACATTCACTTCCATTATCACCTGTCAAGAAACACCTTGTCCCTCAGATGAGATGCCTTTCTGCTCCAATACAGGAGAAGCATTGGTGACCTCCCCCCCCCCCCCCCACCACCACCACCACCACCACACACACACACACACACACATACACACACACACATACACACACACACACATAACCAAATTCATAAATGGTGGCATTTGTTACATCTCTCAGTTTGTCTCCAGAAGTGTAGGAGGGTTACTTTAAAAAGTATTGCATTACAGATTACAAAAGGCTGAAACGGCCAATTATGACCTCATTTATATTTATTTATATCTGCCCTGAAAATGAAAAACTCAATATTCAATTCAATTCAGTTTTATTTATACAGCACCAAATCACAACAACAACAGTCGCCTCAAGGCGCTTTATATTGTGCAGTAGATCGTACAATAACACATACAGAGAAAACCCAACAATCATATGACCCCCTATGAGCAGCACTTTGGCAACAGTGGGAAGGAAAAACTCCCTTTTAACAGGAAGAAACCTCCGGCAGAACCAGGCTCAGGGAGGGGCGGGGCCATCTGCTGTGATTGGTTGGGGTGAGAGAAGGAAGACAGGATAAAGACAAAGTTAGAGGACCAGCAGGTGCTCAGCATCTCTGGGAATTCCTTCAAGACTGTTGGAAAACCATTTCAGGTGACGACCTCATGAAGCTCATGGAGAGAATGGCAAGAGTGTGCAAAGCAGGAATCAAAGCAAAGGGTGTCTATAAAACATGTTTTGATTTTTTTGTTTACCGCATGATTCCATATGTGTTCATTCATAGTTTTGATGCCTTCAGTGAGAATCTACAATTTAAACAGACATGAAAATAAAGAAAAAGCATTAAATGAGAAGGTGTGTCGAAACATGTTACTGCTGGTGTATGTGACAGCACCGGGAGGGAACTAATCTTAACAAGCATTACTTTCCTCGTCATTTTAGTATCACCAGGGACTCAACTCAGCATCCTAATAAAGTCGGTTGTTGACTTTATATAAAAAACAATCAATGATAACAGCAGTAAAACAAATCTGAAAGATAGCAGTGCAGGTGATGGAGAAGTAAACCCAACATGAATGGAGCTTCAGAGTGAGAGTGCACACTCAGAGCACCTTTTAACCTCTTATCACAGTAATTCGTATGCACTTCACAGGAATCTCTTCATCTGGCTCTGCTGGTTTGACACCGGGCTTATCCTACGCGCCCGGGGCGCTGTCACAAACACGCTCGCACGCCGACTCCCGTGTTCACCGGCGCCCTCGCCAGATGAGCAGGTGTGGTAATTGAAATGGCCAGAGGAACAAGATCCAAATGATGTGTGAAAGAACATCAGCACATTAGTGCACCTGTCGAGGTCTTTGGCAACACTTCAGGAAGATGTCTGACTTACATTTTTTATTTATTCTGATGCTGATGATTTAAACCCACATTGGAGCAGAACTGCAGAGTGCGCCCTGTTTTTTATGATTAAGAAAGCGTCTCATGCATGTCCTGTTTCAGTGGTGGATCTAATGTGGCCCAGTTTCTTATACTGAGGTCAGTGTATAGTAATCCCTGTGAGCCAAAATCTTACAAAACATTCAAATTATCACAGTTTTTTTTCTTCTCTTGGTTCTATATGATGTCACAGAGAGGGGATGTCCCTAATATGGCCATGTGAAGCGCAGAAGCTCCACCCTCTGTTTAAAACTCCTGTAGTTATTCAGAAGAAATGTTTTAAATGTTAATGGGTTCGAACAGCTTGTTCGGAGGCCCAGTGAGACAAAGAAGGATTATTTTGAACTGTGAATCATGCAAAGCTGCTTTCATAGCAGCTTTCTTCTCCTCCAGCTCTGTTATCATCATCCTTTGTCCAGCATATCCACCCTTCCTCCTCTGCACATGTCCAAACCATCTCAGCCTCTCTGAGCTGTCCCTCTGATGGACTCACTTCTAATCACTCCCAGTGAACACCTGAACATCTTAAGCTCCGCCTCCTGTCATTGCATCAGTGACACCATCTCGAAACCATCACAGCAGATCTTATAAACCTTCCCTTTCACACTTGTCGGTATCCTTCTGTTCTTCCGTCTCCACCAGCTCCACCTGTACTCTCTTCTCCACCTGTCTTGTTCAGTTCAATGTTTTATTTATAAGGCACCAAATCACAACAACACCCCGAGGCGCTTTATACTGTAAGGTAGACCCTACAATAATACATACAGAGAAAAACCCAACAATCATATGAGCCCCTATGAGCAGCACTTTGGTGACAGTGGGAAGGAAAAACTCCCTTTTAACAGGAAGAAACCTCCGGCAGAACCAGGCTCAGGGAGGGGCGGGGCCATCTGCTGTGATTGGTTGGGGAGAGAGAAGGAAGACAGGATAAAGACATGCTGTGGAAGAGAGACAGAGGTTAATAACAGATATGATTCAATGCAGAGAGGTCTATTAATACATATTTTAGCAAAATAATGGTGCCTTGCTGTAGATACACCTCTGGTATCACTTTCAACATCCTACGTCGCTTTGTACTCAAGTTAGCACATTCACAAGAGGTCAAGGTTGAGGTCAATGTGATATAAACTCATCCAGATCTTTAGCAGATACACCTGTGGTGTCACTTTCACAAACTCAGGCATCCACACCAGCCGTCACACAGCTAAAGGAGTGATGACGATACTACGTAAGCCTTGCATGGCTGCGGGGCAAAAACAAGAGAAAGTGGTACGAATGTAGACAAATCCATGGTGGTATCACAACAGCACATAAATATACAGCCAGCCAACAAGGAAATGAAGATGACAGACCACACCTGTGTGTTGGGTCACATGGTGTCTGGGGGATATTAATCAATTATGTGAGGACTTTTTATTTTATGTGACGGCTATACATAAAAACATTATATTATTATTATGAGTATAATCATTATTTAGTTTAAAGATGTCTGCCTTGGTTGTTGCAGACTCAGCTGATCTGGTTAAACGTGTCCACGTTGTGCTGGAAGCCCCGTTAGGCCCAACGACGAAAGAAATCCCTGCAGGGTTTAGGCGAGCTTCAAAGATATGAAACTTAACATGAAAAAGGTAAAAGGAGCAGACTTTAAAATAGTTTCTCTGCATTCACGTGCAGCAGACTGAACCCCGGAGTGACTCTGAGTGTAAGAATGATCGTAGAGATGCCATTTTCCTCCCTGACCTTTTCTTTTCCGTGGCATTGTGTGAAAGACGAAAACACAGCTCTAATAGCACAACATTTGCAGGCCTCACACCAGAAAAGTGTCCTCGTCCCCAAAGTGTGTTACCCGCTGAGCCCAGGGCTCGCCGTTCTGGTCTTTTGCTGTTACGACTGAATTTTGAGTGAATGTTTTTCTGCAGAAAACATCTAGAAAATAGTATTAAAATAGACTAAATGGGGTGACGGAGAGCGCACCTGTAGAAGAAGCTTTAAAGCATGATCGGTGGAAACGAGAGGCAGAATCAGACTGAGCAGCATGAAAACCAGCTGCAGCTCTTAGAAAAATAAAGCTTCTTGTAAAATAAACTTTCATCATTAGCTGCTGAATACAGTTCATTTCTCCTCCTCACCAACACCGTGTCAGATCCTCCGAGGTTTCCTCAGACACGAAGGCAGCAGTGTGTGCCTGTGTGTGTGTGAATGTGTGTGTGCTGCACTTTATTTACATTCACTTTCATCTGTGAATGTGTTTTATGTTGCTGTTTGTCCAGAGCTGCACTTCATGTGCTCGCGTTTGCTTTTTGAACTTGTATGTGTGTGAATGCTAATGTTTCTCTCCTTGAGTTTAAGTGCACACAGCTGGTGACATGTGTCTGCCTCCTTTTGACCTAAAGAGAGAGAGTGTGTGTGTGTGTGTGTGTGTGTGTGTGTGTGTGTGTGTGTGTGTGTGTGTCAGTCAGGGGTAAGTAGGCCACCTGATACCCTGCTGAATAATTGATGTCCAGTTGGAGAAACGCTGATAATGGAGGGTTGACAGAATGACAGAAATCAAGCCGTAATCTCTCGCGTCCATCTTCCTCTCCGGCGCCGCGGAGCTCTACGCTTCTCAGACGGGATCTGTTATGCACATTGTAAATAACTCGAGCACACACGGACTAATCGAGTGAGGCAAACTGAACACGGGGGAAGGAAGAACAAAAGAAAACCCAACAAAGACCACGAGAGCGATCAATCTTACCTTCGCCCTCAAGTTTCATTCACATAGCTTCAGTTCATAACAGCAGTCTTCTTCGTGTGTTTTAAGACCCTGAGATGAGTGCTGTGGATACTGCAAGTGTTGGTATTGATCCGATGCCCAATAAATACAGGGTCAGTGCTGCCGATACAGATACTTTGAAGGTGTCGTGATTTATGAGACAACTCGTCATCCATCTGCAAACTTTGAACACATTGTAACTCAGTTGGTGGACTACAAACTGAACCTGGAGGATGATAACAAAGCACTGATCAAAGTGATACTTGGATCGATCTGCTCACCTCCACCTAAAATAACAGTGATAGACCCACAGATGTTACTTCTCAGCTAACACTGGCACAATCAAATGTGAATGTTTTTGAAAAATGAAGTGATGAAGTGGAAGCCAGTAATAAACAGCAGCACTCTCTCACTACCTCCTTTTATCTGTCAGAGGTTTAAGACTTTAACAGAAGCTCTTTGGTCACAGGAGGGCTTTTGGGCTCAGGCTAATCCCCGGTGAATCTGCTGATTAGGACCTTCTGCTGGACCTGACCACACACCCGTCTGCTGACCTCTCATTTCTTGGTGTCACCTTTGCTCTTTCCAGTTCGGTGTTCTCTTTAAGTCCTCGTATGCGTTTCGTCTTGGCCTCGGTACGGTTTCGGCGCCCTTGACCGTTCTTCGTCTCTTCTCATCCTCTCTTTTTATCCTGCTCCTCGTCTGCCACGTTTCCTCCGATTCTCATTGTTTGTTCCCTTCATCCAGATAAAGGATTCCTCTGACTCGTGTCCTCTTCGCTTTGCAGCACCCTCTCTTCGTGTCCTTGTCTCTCTGGTGCACTTTTGTTATTTCATCATGTCATCACAGCCTCATGTAATATCTACATCTTCTGTTCTCCCCATGTTTTTCATCTCTTACCTTCCCACATCTCTCTTCATCCATCTGGTTTTTTGTTTTTCTTCCCTCTCTCACATTATCATCATGCTCCTTTCCCTCTTCTTCCTGCTTTCACTCCTTTCCTCCTACAAAAAACGATTGCTATTTTTTTCACTGATCATTCACTTTGTCTGTTTCTTTCAAAACTGGCTCACTTTCAGCTGTGCCCTTGCTTCAAGGCCTTATTTGCCTCTCCCCATGCTCCGCCTCTCTCTTATTCACACATGTAGTGTCAAATTTCCGCTTATTTTTTTATCTTTCATTCGCTGCTCTCTTTCCTCTGTCAGCCTCCGTCTCCTCTATCCATTTTCTTTCAGTTCTTTTTGTTCTCTCTCATGACTTTTTCTCTCCTCCTTTCCATTTACAGCATCCTGCGAGGCTGCCACTCAGCCCTGAAGAAACCGGCGCGCTCAAACCGAGCACATGAATGTTAACTAGTATTTCCACTTAACGACTTCGGCATGTGGGATGCGGGGAAGATCAAACCCAGGTAAAGTTGCTTTTACACACAGAACTGAAGCCTTTGCTGACTCAGACAGACGGAGAGGTTGCTTCCAGGCCAACGCTCTCTCCCGTGGAATACAAGCAAGCTGGAAATGAGACTTATATAAAAAGAGGCAGGCTGAGACAATCACAGAATAATTGGGGTGAATCTGTAGATGCTGCCTTTAGTGTTAAAGCACTTCTGGATTCCCCAGCACAGCTAATTGAGCAGCTTTGACACTTGTGATTCTGTTCCTTATGTTCATATTTCATGCCAAAAATACTGTGGTAATAATGTAACCTGGCATTAACCTGTGGAAGTCTATATATGGCATCATATTTATACATTGCTCCTTTAAGACTTTGACTGATGTGGAGAAAAGACTGAATTTCCTGAAACTGAAGAGATCACACACCTCCAGGAGTTTAAATTTGACTGGCATCTGATTAATATTTGCCTAAAATTCTCAGACTTTTACTCGACTGAGCTCAGACTTTATTCAATAAAAGAACAGCTGATGGTTTCCACAGATGCTTCATGCATTCAGCACTGATCAGCTCGGCAGGACCATTGAGCACCGGTCCATCAGGAGAACAGAGACGTGTTCTGATGTGTCCATCCATCTATGTCATACATCCAACCATTCATCCATCCATCCATCCATCTATGTCATACATCCAACCATTCATCCATCCATCCATCCATCTATGTCATACATCCAACCATTCATCCATCCATCCATCCATCTATGTCATACATCCAACCATTCATCCATCCAACCATTCATCTATGTCATACGTCCAACCATTCATCCATTCATCCATCCATCTATGTCATACATCCAACCATTCATCCATTCATCCATCCATCTATGTCATACGTCCAACCATTCATCCATCCATCTATGTCATACATCCAACCATTCATCCATTCATCCATCCATCTATGTCATACATCCAACCATTCATCCATCCAACCATTCATCTATGTCATACATCCAACCATTCATCCATCCATCCATGTCATACATCCAACCATTCATCCATTCATCCATCCATCTATGTCATACATCCAACCATTCATCCATCCATCCATCCATCTATGTCATACATCCAACCATTCATCCATCCATCCATGTCATACATCCAACCATTCATCCATCCATGTCATACATCCAACCATTCATCCATTCATCCATCCATCTATGTCATACATCCAACCATTCATCCATCCAACCATCCATCCATCCATACATCCACCCAACCATTCATCCATTCATCCATCCATCTATGTCATACGTCCAACCATTCATCCATCCATCTATGTCATACATCCAACCATTCATCCATTCATCCATCCATCTATGTCATACATCCAACCATTCATCCATCCAACCATTCATCTATGTCATACATCCAACCATTCATCCATCCATGTCATACATCCAACCATTCATCCATTCATCCATCCATCTATGTCATACATCCAACCATTCATCCATCCATCCATCCATCCATCTATGTCATACATCCAACCATTCATCCATCCATCCATGTCATACATCCAACCATTCATCCATCCATGTCATACATCCAACCATTCATCCATTCATCCATCCATCTATGTCATACATCCAACCATTCATCCATCCAACCATCCATCCAACCATTCATCCATCCAACCATTCATCTATGTCATACATCCAACCATTCATCCATCCATCCATGTCATACATCCAACCATTCATCCATTCATCCATCCATCTATGTCATACATCCAACCATTCATCCATCCATCCATCTATGTCATACATCCAACCATTCATCCATCCATGTCATACATCCAACCATTCATCCATTCATCCATCCATCCATGTCATACATCCAACCATTCATCCATTCATCCATCCATCCATGTCATACATCCAACCATTCATCCATCCATGTCATACATCCAACCATTCATCCATTCATCCATCCATCTATGTCATCCACCCAACCATTCATCCATCCAACCATTCAACCATTCAACCATTCATCCATCCATCCATCCATCTATGTCATACATCCATTTATCATCCATCTATGTCAGCAGTCTCCAACCTTTTTTGCGCCACGGACCGGTTTATGCCCGACAATATTTTCACGGACCGGCCTTTAAGGTGTCGCGGATAAATACAACAAAATAAAACCAGTACTGGTACCGAAAAAAAGAAGATTTCTTCATAACACACGTGAAAAGACCCAGGAAAACCGAGTTAACGATAAAAACGATAACAAAATAACGCTGAAAACCGATAAAAACCCTGAAAACCATACATTTCACACCTGAGCCTCAACTCTCACGGCCCGGTACCAAACGACTCACGGACCGGTACCGGTCTGAGGTCCGGGGGTTGGGTTTTTGGTTGATCTATGTCATCCATCCATCTTCTGCTGCTCAGGTTTCAGGGTCTCAGACTCAACAGTCTAAGCAGAGACATCCAGAGTACCCTGTCCTAAACCCTTGCAGGGGTGAGTGAGGCTTTCCTGAACCATCTGAGAGATGGAGTATTCCCAGTCTGTCCTGAGTCTGTCCTGGAAATGTCCGCTTTGGAAATTCTTTTCTTTTTTTCAAGCAGTATCAACTTGAATAAAACTATCAATTGCTGGTCTTTTGTTTTGTTATTTCAAAAAGAAAAAAGAATTTCACATGGTCTTAGTAAAACCAGCTGCTCGGTACAACAGAGTAAAGTGTCCCAGTGTGTGTGATGCTTTGTGATGGTGCAGGTTTGGACCCACAGGGAAGAAGCTTCTCTCACAGACTGTTTCCCTGTGATACAACTACTTTTCTTTTAATAAAAACAATACATATTTATTGCTGTGCTTTTGCAAAGATGTGACTTCAAAATGTGAAATTTAAGAGACTAAAATTCTGGTAGTTGTTGTTTAAGTGTCAGTTCCTGCATCCATGCCCACCCTCACAGGATAATCTGAGCCCGTTCATAGGGCTCTTGGCTGGATTAGATTAGGATGTATGACTTCATCCGACTGCTTATAATCCATGCATCAAGTGTGACTCTCACTCTTACCAGCAGGGTCCTTGGTATGACTGTAAGCATCTCAGAAATGTCTATAGTGGTGTGAAGCATCCTTCCGAAGAGAAGAAGGAGGACAGGTGTGCGCTGTGATTGGTGTAATCTTGGCCTCAGCTGATTGTCAACTTGATGATCAGTCAGTATTTGTATTTTGTGTTAAATCAACAGATAAGAAACACCCAGTGCATCATGGGAAGCCCTCGCCAACCGAGACCAGCTGACCGTCTATGTTTGTTCCCATGCGTTAAATCCATGTTGCTAATAACACGTGTAACCCAGAGTAATTTCCTGCACTTATTTCCTGCCATTGAATGCATCACAAATGCATGACTCCAACCACATGACTTTGCTCAGCCAATCGAATGGCATGTAGGTCATAGTAAGCCTGTCCCGGCTTCCTCCCGTGAGATGCGTGGAGGCAAGCCAGGTGACAGAGCTGTTGCAGATGCTGATTACTGTGAGCCAGAGCCATAATGTTGTTGTGCACTGAACAGAATGGAATTGGCCAAGTGAACCTTTTTTGGGTATGGAAAAGGATGGCGAGCCAATGAACGGCTAGGAGCAGGACTCATTCTGCATTGAAGCTTCCACTGGACTGGTAGGAAGCTATCAAAGGCGACGCTCTGTCCCGTAATTTCCGAATACACTGATTTCCACAATCATACACACCAGTTCCCCCGTTTATGGACAATAGCGCTTGGACATCTCTCATGGATATTCAGATAAAACTCATGGACTTCAGTGTGGATCAGTGTTTTCGATGTTAACATGTGTTATTTATGGGGAACTTTTTTTGAGAATCTATATTGCTTGGTATAAGCCAGAAGAATTTGCTTAGTTGCCTTTGTGCACCCCCACTGGGTTTTTCTATTAATTAAATAGCTACAGCAGGAATGATTATTTAAGCTTTCATTTTCTTTTCTTAATTTTCTTTGCTTTCGGTTAAATACATGGTACCTGCAAAAGCATTTTGTGTTGTGTGTATTTAATTACTGCCCATCAGCTCCAGTAGCATTCCTAAATCTTCTGATTAATAATAATCACACTCAATCCCTAGCCTGTATTAACTCATTAGCGCTACATCAGTGTTACATTTTTTGGCGAGCCAGCCAGGAGCTGATTTGGTTAGTAATTAATATATATTCAAACTCACCAATTCATTTTTCCCCATAATGGAAGTTTTTGAGACACTTGCCATTAAGATCCCAAATGCGGTTTTAGTTGACGGAGTAACTGAGCACTCAGTTAATGAAGTTGTACATTTCCTTGAACAGTATGGTGACATAGCTCGCAAGGTTACTATAGATTCACCAGAATCTGAATTTAATGACATGCTTGTCGCTGAGTACGCTTCGGGTTTATCTTTAACGCGGTTGTCTCAGTTGCTACCGCACACATCTATGTCAGATTCAGGTGACAAACTCCATATTGAAAGTCTATCTGAAGTTTATGCATCAAAAGTTAGTGGTTCCAAGACAAATACTTACTTGGCAGACTTAAAAAGAATAGCCAAATTATCTGGGAGGGATTATGCAGAAGTCCTCAGTGAGGGGATGACCCAGATACGCCGGTCCCTTGCAGAGCTCAACCCAGAGACTCCAGTGGTTGCAAAACCAGAACTAGAAGATTCAAACCCTCCCGATTCAGTCTTTCCTTCTTCACTACCAGCCCCTCTTCCATCTAAGTCCCCTTCTGTTGCCAGTAGTGCTGAAGCGCACGGCAGAGAGAGGCATTCTGCCTCCATTCCAGCGGCTGATCTCAACCCTCCTGAAGTACAACGCTATGTTGTGGAACACGTTGTTCGGAGTGGGGACAGCTCGCTGCATGCATTCCATCGACTGAGAGCGTTTTCTGGTAAAGTGCCCAGGCCAATTCAAGAGACAGATTATGATATATGGCGGTCAGGGGTCGAATTAGCCCTGAAAGATCCATCTATATCTGATCTGCAGCGCACCAGACTGATTCGTGACAGTCTACTGCCTCCTGCCTGTAATATGGTAAAACATCTCAGCCTTGACACACCACCAGAGGTCTATATGAAACAACTTGACTCAGCCTATGGCACTGTGCAAGATGGAGATGAGTTATACGCCAAGTTCATGGACACCTTCCAGGACAGCGGAGAAAAGCCTTCGGCCTATTTGCAACGTCTGCAGGTGGTATTACAGCATGCAGCAAAAAGAGGGGGTGTTTTAGAGAAAGACATAGACAACCGACTGTTGAATCAATTCTGCAGGGGATGTTGGGATAACAATTTAATATCGGAACTCCAACTTAAGCAAAAGAAGCACAACCCCCCCAAATTTACTGAGCTTCTATTACTCCTTCGAACTGAAGAGGACAGAGAGGCAGCAAAGACATTAAGGATGAAACAGCATTTGGGACCGACAAAACAGAAAGCCACCACTAATGCCCAGTTTGCCAATACTGGAGAAGAAACTAACCTCTGTGCTGCGCTAACCACTCTGACTAAACGGCTCTCACAACAGATGGCAGCTATACAACAGCAGCTTTCAGCTTTGACAGCACAGCAGTGTAATGTCAAACCATCGGTTGCTGCCTGCCCAGCTCCAAAGCTCTATGGCCCAAAGAAGGTTGGTAAGAATCCAAAACCTAGCGTCTCCAGCCCTAAACCAGGGTTTTGCTTCCGCTGTGGAGAAGATGGTCACATTAAGCCACAATGTGAGAATGCACCCAATTCAGCATTGGTAAGTGCCAAGCGGAAGCAATTTGACAGCAAACAAAAGTGGCAGAAGCAAAAGTCCTCTGCTTCTGAGGATTTAAACTAGTTCCAGTTCCTGTTGAGGGGCAAACAGGAGCTGAGCTGGACCAACCTTGTCCCGCTGAGAACAAAAAGCATGCCAAGTGTGCAAAGTCGCAGACAAAGATCCACACTAGATTACCACCAGGATTAGTTGGATCCAGATGTACAGCAGAAGTCAACATTGCAGGTTGCAACTGCCCGTGTCTACTGGATACTGGTTCCCAGGTTACCACAATTCCAGTTTCATTCTATAATGAGCATCTCTCCGATCAGCCAGTCCACCCATTGAATGAGCTTCTTCATGTGGAGGGGGCTGCTGGTCAATGTGTTCCATACCTTGGGTATGTTGAGGTTGCCATGACATTTCCAAAAGACTTTCTTGGGAGTGACTTCCCAGTTCAAACGCTTGCACTTGTTGTTCCTGATGTGAGACCTGATTATCCAACCTCAGTACTTGTTGGCATGAATACACTTGAAATTCTTTATGAACAATTCTCTTCTAGTAACTGTTCATCATTCCAGCCTACCTCTTACGGGTACAGAGCAGTTCTGCAAACTCTCCAAGTGACATACCAACAGAATTGGAATGATCATCTTGGTGTTGTGACGACCCTTAGTAAATCTCCTGTGCTAATTCCAGCTGGCTGCACAGTTGTGGTCGAGGGTTCTGCCAAGCTTCTCAGCCCAGCTAGTCAATGTGTTGTCATTCAGCACCCGGGTTCAGGCCTGCCGGGTGGTTTGTGTGTCAGTAATTGTCTAGTCGCTCTTAAAGGTGGTACACATACTCAGGTTCCAGTTGTTGTGTCAAACAGAACAGAGCAAGACATCTATATACCAGCTTTGAGTGTCATTGCAGAGCTGGGAGCCTATGACTGCATAGTCTCTGAGCACAGTGTGACCAACCCCCCAGATCGGGAGATGGTGTCAACACCACTCACTTTCAAATTTGGCGAGTCACCAATACCAGCAGAATGGAGAGAACGGATCACAACAAAACTAAATGCCATGTCTGAAGTTTTTTCACATCATGACTTGGATTTTGGTTGCACTAAGGAAGTGAAGCATCACATCAAGCTCCATGACAATACCCCTTTTAAACACAAAGCAAGACCTATTCATCCCCAGGACATAGAAGCTGTTCGTAAACATCTTCGAGAGCTTCTAGATACTGGTGTTATCAGGGAGTCGGAGTCATCATTTTCATCACCAATAGTGGTTGTCAAGAAGAAAAATGGAGACATTCGACTATGTATTGACTACCGCAAACTCAACCTGCAAACGATCAAGGATGTGTACGCATTGCCCAACTTGGAGGAATCGTTTACAGCACTCACTGGATCGAAATGGTTCTCTGTGCTTGATCTCAAATCTGGTTATTATCAGATAGAGATGGATGAAGCTGATAAAGCCAAAACCGCTTTTGTAACGCCAATTGGGTTTTGGGAGTTCAACCGAATGCCTCAAGGAGTTACTAATGCACCTTCAACGTTCCAAAGACTCATGGAGAAGTGCATGGGAGACTTGCACTTGAAAGAGGTCCTCGTGTTTTTGGATGATTTGATCATATTCTCCAACACTCTTGAGGAGCACGAAGACCGTTTGCTGAGGGTGTTGAATCGCTTGAGAGAATTTGGGTTAAAACTTTCTCCAGAAAAATGCAAATTCTTTCAGACATCCGTCCGATACTTGGGCCACATTGTTTCAGAAAATGGTGTTGAGACAGACCCAGAAAAGGTTGCCACCTTGAAATCCTGGCCAATTCCAACCAACCTGAAGACCTTGAAATCTTTTCTGGGATTCGCTGGCTACTATAGGCGTTTTATTAAGGGATATGCCATGATTGCCAAGCCACTCAACAACCTCACACGTGGATATCCATCCACACACAAAAGCTCCAAAAATGAGACTTCTAAGAGCTCACAGTTTGATCCCAAGCACTCCTTTGGTTCCAGGTGGAGTCCTGAATGTCAGTTGGCTTTTGATACCCTCATTGACAAACTTACCACTGCACCAGTTCTAGGTTTTGCTGATCCGGCACTGCCTTACATTCTCCACACAGATGCCAGCACCAACGGATTGGGCGCTGCCCTTTACCAAGAGCAAGAGGGGAGACTTAGGGTGATAGCCTATGCTAGTAGGGGGTTGTCATCCAGTGAAAGTCGTTACCCAGCTCACAAGCTTGAATTCTTGGCACTGAAGTGGAGCGTGACAGAAAAATTTCATGATTACTTGTACGGAGCAAGCTTTACAGTAGTCACGGATAACAACCCACTTACCTATATCTTGACATCAGCAAAGTTGGATGCTACCGGCCATCGTTGGCTGGCTGCTCTTTCTACATTCTCGTTCAAGATACAGTATCGAGCAGGCAAGCAAAACCTGGATGCAGATGCACTTTCCCGTCTGCCCCATGATGGTACTTCCTCTGGGGAACCTGCTCAAAAAGATGAGGAGCTAATTAATCAGTTTACTCAACAACATCTCTCAAGCAGCAGTGATGGTGAAATATCAGCTGAAGTTGTCGATGCGATTTGCCAAAGTGGTGTTGTCAGGACCCAAGCTGAGAATAGTTTGGTTGAATCCCTGTCCATCAACACAGCAGTGCTTCCTGAGAATTACTCAGAAGATTCACATGGACTTCCTGTTATTTCCACCATATCCCATTCTGAGCTTTATGAAAAACAGAGAACTGATCCAACTCTTCAGGAGGTTATTCACCAGTTGGAGTCAGGAGAAAAAGTTCCTCTGACAGCCAGGAAAGAGCTTCCTGAAATTCCTCTTCTCCTTCGCGAACTGAACAAATTGGAGCTGATTGATGGTATCCTCTATAGGATAAGATATGAAAATGAACAACCATCATACCAACTGGTCCTTCCGACAGAACTGCGGCAAACTGTTCTCCACAGCCTCCACAATGATATGGGCCACCTGGGAGTGGAACGGACCCTTGACCTTGCCAGGACTCGGTTCTATTGGCCAAGAATGGCAGTGGATGTGGAAAATAAAATAAAAACCTGTGGCCGGTGTATTCGCCGGAAAAGCTTGCCGGAGAGAGCTGCTCCTCTGGTTAACATTCGGACATCACGTCCGCTTGAACTCATTTGTATGGATTTCCTCAGTCTCGAGCCCAATACCAGCAACACCAAAGACATCCTGGTACTGACAGATCATTTTACCAAATATGCCCTTGCCATTCCAACACCAAACCAAAAGGCAAAAACTGTGGCTAACTGTCTTTGGGAAAACTTCATTGTTTATTATGGAATTCCAGAAAGACTCCATACAGATCAAGGGCCAGACTTTGAGTCGAAATTGATAAAGGAGTTATGCGCCCTGTTGGGAGTCCAAAAGTGTCACACAACACCGTACCATCCAAGAGGAAACCCAGTAGAGAGGTTTAATCGCACTCTACTGGCCATGTTGGGAACTCTTGAATTCAAACAGAAATCCAAATGGAAACAGTTTGTGAAACCACTTGTCCATGCCTACAACTGTACCAAAAATGAAGTCACTGGCTACACCCCATACGAACTAATGTTTGGACGTTGTCCTCGTCTCCCCATTGACCTCGCTTTTAATCTTCCTGTACGTGAGAAAGAACAACAGACACATTCACAGTATGTACAAGACTTAAAAGCTAGGTTGAAAGAAAGTTATCTGCTATCTTCAAAGAATGCTGCAAAGAACGCTGAGAGGAACAAGACTCGATTTGACCAACGTATTATACCGTCCAAGCTAGAAGTTGGAAGCAGAGTTTTGGTACGGAACATGAGGCTGAGGGGCAAACATAAACTTGCTGACAAATGGGAACCAGATGTCTTTGTAGTGCTGAAATGTGCCAAAGATCTCCCCGTCTACACTGTAAAACCAGAATGCAAAGACGGCCCAATTCGCACATTGCACAGAGATCTCCTTCTTCCGTGTGGGTTTCTTCCTGCAACAGAGTCAGGACCATCAGATGAGACTATTCCAATCACACCCTCTTTAACTCGTCAACAGGCCAAGAAACAACAGGAATCTCCTGAGTACTATGTTGAAGAGAATGTATTTGAACCGACCTTTGTCCACCTTGCCCCGCTCCCAATGGAGTTTAGAGTGGAGAAGTCTCTCAACCCCCTACAGTCTTTTCCCAGTGGTGAGGAGGAAAGACTTCCTCCAACATCTACACCTGAAATGGAATCAGCTGGAGAAGCTCTGTCAGGATCCCAGAGGGAAGACCCATTGGAGTTTGACGCTGATGAGACATCGGGGGAAGATTTGCTTGAAATCTTACCCGAACCCATTCTTGAAACCGTGTCTACAGACTTGTCCGATCCTGGAGTCTCTGACAACTTAGCGGCCGAGCCTAGTCCTGTGACATTACCAACTCTTAATTGCTCAGATTCGGTTATTGACCCCCCTCTGAGGCGGTCAACGCGTCACAGATCACCACCTAGGCGACTTCAGTATGCCCGCTTAGGCAATCCATTGATATCAGTTGTTCAGTCTCTGTTACATAGTCTGTCAGATGCTTTGACCACCGCAACCACCAATTCTAACCCTTCAGTCGTACATATTGTGTAGTGTTGTCATGCAACGGGACGTGCATGTATTCAAGGGGGGAGGGTGTAACCCAGAGTAATTTCCTGCACTTATTTCCTGCCATTGAATGCATCACAAATGCATGACTCCAACCACATGACTTTGCTCAGCCAATCGAATGGCATGTAGGTCATAGTAAGCCTGTCCCGGCTTCCTCCCGTGAGATGCGTGGAGGCAAGCCAGGTGACAGAGCTGTTGCAGATGCTGATTACTGTGAGCCAGAGCCATAATGTTGTTGTGCACTGAACAGAATGGAATTGGCCAAGTGAACCTTTTTTGGGTATGGAAAAGGATGGCGAGCCAATGAACGGCTAGGAGCAGGACTCATTCTGCATTGAAGCTTCCACTGGACTGGTAGGAAGCTATCAAAGGCGACGCTCTGTCCCGTAATTTCCGAATACACTGATTTCCACAATCATACACACCAGTTCCCCCGTTTATGGACAATAGCGCTTGGACATCTCTCATGGATATTCAGATAAAACTCATGGACTTCAGTGTGGATCAGTGTTTTCGATGTTAACATGTGTTATTTATGGGGAACTTTTTTTGAGAATCTATATTGCTTGGTATAAGCCAGAAGAATTTGCTTAGTTGCCTTTGTGCACCCCCACTGGGTTTTTCTATTAATTAAATAGCTACAGCAGGAATGATTATTTAAGCTTTCATTTTCTTTTCTTAATTTTCTTTGCTTTCGGTTAAATACATGGTACCTGCAAAAGCATTTTGTGTTGTGTGTATTTAATTACTGCCCATCAGCTCCAGTAGCATTCCTAAATCTTCTGATTAATAATAATCACACTCAATCCCTAGCCTGTATTAACTCATTAGCGCTACATCAGTGTTACACACATGTGATCACTTTTCTTCTGCTTCTCTATTTTGATGTCAGATGACAATTGCAGCAGCGTCCACTTCTGCAGGAATATGATTTATTATTTATTATTTATATCACCGTGCTTCACGGAGTTCTGGAAAAGAAGCTCCGGGCCCACAGTTCAGTTCAGCCACACGTCACAGAGTGGAAGCAAAGAGTCTGTTAGTTCATGTCCACTTATCAGGTTCAAAACAGGAAACTGCAGCTTTCTTCTCTTCCATCCTCTGTGTTGTAACTATGATAAACTGGATCTTATCAAATAAATGTACATAAAAATTACTATTTGTGAGAACTTTGTGAGTATTTTCACTTCATGAAACATGTCCTTACATGTGACAAACTACATTTTCCCTCAGGAATGATTTATTTTTGTGCTCCTGTCTGCTGAAAAGAGCCGTTTCTCTTTTATTTTTTCATTTTATTTGACTCTGGTTTCCCCTGCACTACAATATCTGTAGCTTTGGCTGTGTTTCCTATCATATCAGTGTTATTTTGATAAAATACTTCTCTTTGTTTAAAGCTGTGGCAAAAGGCAAGATCACTGACACAGCATTCAGAGTCACTTAAATACAAAAACAACATAAAATGATGCATTTAAATCTGAGTTATGGTCAAAGTAAAGATAAAGATGAATAATAATTACAGATGCTGCAGAGTTGGAGTCGATCTTTAGGACATTTGGTCCACGTGGTATAAAAGGTCCCGGCGCTGCTTCCTGCAGCACATCAGACGTGTTTGTTTGTTGTCGTCACAGATCTGGGATTTGTGAATCAGCTGCAGCTGATCTGAGACCTGTGAGCTGTAGTAGTTGCAGCCATTAAAGAGAACCCCTGGTTAAGTGCTGCTGAGTGATTCTGGGACTGTCACTGTCACCGGCTTAGTCTTATGTGTTCTTTGTCTCGTGATCACGCTCAGTATGAGACATTTAGTGTGGCTGAGGAACCAAAGCTGTGACTCTACCTGCAAGAACTACCAGGACAGCCTTTTCTTCCTGGTGGTGAATGTGGAGAATCTGGTGTTGATCCGACAGCCTTACGTTTCATTATGTTTAAGAATAATGTCCACTTCAGGTTTAAGACACATTCAGTAAACACGTGGTGTTTCCAAAGTCAGCAAAGTGATCTCAGTACTGCCAGAATGCTAATTATGATTTATTTTCATCTATAAAACAAACACACGTTTCTATTTTGTCCCATGTGGATAATTCCTGAATCGAGTCAGCTAAGTGCTCAGACTTTGCTCAAAGACCTCATGCAGGCCTCAAATTACTTCTACTGACTTCAATGCACTGCTAGCCTTTAAATCCCCGATTAAGTTAAACACCACCAGCTACATACGGCCTAAAACAGTAGGACTCCTTCATATGGAGTACTGGGGAATCTTTTTCACTCTGCATGTTATCACCGGATCGCTTACATCCGGCGAGCTGTACTCTTATCCTCAGCATCTTTAAACACGCCGGATTTCTCCTGTTGGCTTTTAGCTGATTTGTTAACCGTCCGCTTCGCAGTCATGGCAGTGCTGTAATATTTGCTGCCACGTGGCTTTGAGCTGTCTGCTCTTTACTGTTAATGGTTTCCAATCAAGCTGTTTAAACTGATTAGGCCGCTGCAGTTATTGGAGTCAGGCTGGATTAGAGGCGCTGGATGTAAATGTCCGCTGATGCTGTTCAAATCGGTTATGTGATTTGAGGAGTAACGTAATACCTCCTTCCACTCTGCAGTGCTCATTAAGAACCTGTGAACCCCACTATCACTACAGACATTGAACTAACCGCAGATGCACTGAGGCCTCATGATAAATTTATTTCTGAACATTTATTTAGATATTAGAAAAGCCGCAGCGCTGCCTCAGCTCTGGAGTGAATCTTGAGTTACTTTAACTGGTCTAAGAAATCTGCATCATCATCTGATGATGATGATGGTTTTAGAGAACAGCAGAGACGAGGGAACACTTTAGTGAGCGGCAACCTCGATGGCTCGAACGTGGCGTCCTGGTTTGGAAGCGCCAAAAAGCTGCACTTCCTTTAACGTCCACTTGCTTTCAAAACAGGAGCGATGGAGTTTGTCCCAGCTGGGCCAGAGACGGGGTACGTACCCCGGACAGGTCACCGCCCTCACTCGCATTCATGTATACGGCTGATTTAGAATCACCAGTTAACCTAAGCCCACTCACTGCATGTCTGTGGACTGTGGGTACCTGGGGAGAAGCCCACAGAGAAAGACCTCGGCCACATTGTGGGCCTTGTTGTGTGAAGCAACGGTGCTAAGCAGCACGGCGAGCTGTAACAACTTGTGAGTCAATCATTCTAATATTGTGTGTCTGTTTGTTGGTTCTGTGTAGTTTAGCTGTCTACTCTGATTGGTGATTGGCTGCAGACTCCCATCTCTGCAGGACCTGTACACCTCCAGGACACTGCGGCGTGCAGCCCGGATCTCAGCTGACCCTTCTCACCCTGGACACAGTCTGTTTGACCTGCTCCCCTCAGGCAGGAGGCTCCGGTCCATTCGCACCAGAACCTCTCGCCACAAGAACAGTTTCTTCCCCTCTGCTGTTGGACACATGAACAATAACCGCATGATTGTCCCCGCCACTAACACATGACCCTACGCTGTGTCACTGCATCATTTCATGTTTGGCACTGATCACCACCTGCACTCATGTATATATCTTTCTACGTAGCACTCATAATTCTTATTCTCATGTATATATCTCATGTATATCTCATGCACATATCTTTCTTTCTACATAGCACTTTAATTCTTATTGTCTGCACTGAAGCACCGCAGCAATTTCCTAATGTTCTAAACCTCAACATCTGGCAATAAACCCATTCTGATTCTGATTCTGATTCTGATACTCTCTGTTTTCACCTGTGGCTTTAAAAAGGCAGAAACCAATGGAAAACGCGACGGTGGCTCCATCCATCTTTTATTTACAGTCTGTGTAAGGGCCGTGAGAGGTCGAGCACGGTCGGGCTAAACGAGGTGTCGATTTCTCTGTTAGTCAGCCTCAGACTCACGCTCGGGGCCGCAGCTTTTCTGCGACTCGCATAAGCTGGATTCACCCAAACACTCGAGTTACATCAGAAACGCGCACATCTGAATCCATTCTGCTCTTTTGCCAGGTGTTTTTCTCATTCCTCGGAGCAATTACAATGAAGCCTGATTGCAGAAAATCTTCCAGCCGTCGCAAACATCCACCATAAATGGTTTTGGCATCAGTCAAAGAGCAAGTGCTTCCTTTTAAGCACCACCGTCCTCCGCGCAGAGAAATCCATCAGTGAAAGGAAGGAAATCATTTCTCCTAACCTCGGCACCGCCGCCACGAGATGTCGAATTTTAAGCGAGGGGCACGAGGGGACTTGAATAATCTTTCTATCACGTTTAATCACCGTCACTAATTGCTATTCTACAGCAGGAACTCAACAGGTTTGCCTTCTCGGGGGCTGCTGGGAGTCACTCTGAGAAATGAACTGAATTAGAAGTAGCTGAAGCGGGCTGGGAGGAACCTGGCGATGCTTTTTTTTGTCAGCGCCGAATGTGGGATTATTATTCCAGCAACAGTTTAAATATCAGACTTCTCAGAATTAGGATTTGTCACATCCATTGAAATCCTGTGACTGGAGCATTAAGATGAAATATATCCAAAGAGTGCGATTACACGGAGCGGCCTTCTTGGAACTTTTAAAGATGAAACCGTTACGTAAAACTACCCGAGAAGCACATTTTCATCCTAATGTCCAGATTAGAGTTGGGACAAGGAGATTACATTATGTGGAGCGCGGCCCGTTCTCGGCTGTTTGGGGAACATGAGCCAAATCTCCTGCTGTATAATTGCCTGTTACACTCAGAGTGAGGCGAAAGGACAGCTCGACGCACGGAGACGAGAGCGGCGCAAAAGAGCCCGTTCTGTTCCAAAAATAAAAACAAAATATATTTGAATTATCTTCTTGTGAAAAATCATTGGCCTTGATTTGCAATCCCTCACAATTTCATACTGCAGTTTGTTCTAAGTATGATAGTCACATAATAAGACTGTTTGGGCAATTACTGCAGCTTTCATAAGGGAATTACTTTTGCACTTCATTAAAATGAAGCAGAGAATATAATTGCGTCTTTTCCCCTCCCATCCTTCTCCTCAATGCTCCCTTGCTTCAATCTTCCATTTCTTTCTCGGAGAATTCGACTCTCACATGTTCTACCCAGATGCATCGGCGCACACACACTTACAGAAATCTATTTGAAATTGCAAATAGCTAAGAAGAGTAAGCCTCTTGCGTCTCCAGGGAGATGAGACTTGGATTCAAGGTTTTCAGTTTGAAAAACAATACACTTATTATGGCATTTTGCCTGCGAGGGAAATCGCTTCTTCCCCTCGCTCTCTCTTCTCTGATCCCTCCGTTTGGCAAAGATGATTTAAGGTCTTGTTTAACACAGTCAGAAGCATCTTTGCTTTGCAGAGCACATGTTGTGTTGTGTGTGTGTGTGCACAGGGGTGTGCACGCGCAAGCTTTATGGCACGCGAGTCTGTGAATGAGCACGTGCACACACTTGTGCACGCACGTGTTTCTTTGCATCTCGGTGTTGTGCGGTGTGTACGTACGTATGCTTTGAAGACGCGAGCAAAACGCTCGCTGAGGATGTAACCTTTCAGCCTCTCTGCTGAGGGAAGCTCTTTCACTTTATTTGCATTATGAAAAATAGCGCGCAGACAGGCTGCCGACTCGACATGACTAGTAAACACATTTTAGGTGTAACCTCATGCAAAAAGCCTGCGCATCACACAAAATCAGCTCTTTTGTTTTTAATCTTTCAGGACCTTTTTGTGCCTTTTTAAAAGTGTAAATCTGTGTCTGCAAAAAAGTAAGTGAAGCAAACTTTGAGCGCTGACTTATTTGGATGTTTTTATCTACTTAGAGCAACAAATTTGGCCTGTTTTTGCCTCCTGCTTTGTCTCCACTCGGGAAGACTGAAAGCTGCATGTGATTTATTCAGATATTATTTTCCTTTTGAAATACTCCTGTCACAACAAAGTCAAGGTCGGAGTGAGGTTGCGTGTGCTGTTTTTCTAAAATGAATCTTCCCCTGCACACAACAGGTCAGCACAAACTGCAAACTCACTGCAAACCTTGTGCTTGTACATTTGCCCAGTGGATTTGTGTTGCTGTGTTAAAGGCAGAGTGACTGCGCTCGCCTGCCGACAAGACTGCAACACTCAGAGAGGAACAGAGACAAGCTTGTTTATTCCATTTTTACTGAGAATAAATCATCACTTAAGAGCAAGACGAACACTCAGTGTCCACCTCTGGTGATGGCCAGATACGGCAAATATATATTGGAAGCTGTTGTCGTCTATTTTGAATGAGTGCAGTGATCTATAAGCACATCTCTGCCTTCACTCCTTTAAAAACAGATGTGGATGATTTTGCATCTTGGACACTGTTTGTCAGTAAGACCCTAACAGGAAGCCGGCCATCGTGCTTCCTGTTCTTACTTGACTGGTGTTCCTGGCCGATCAAACTGGGTCCACTGACTGCTTTTAAAATGAGATGTGCTCATTTCCAGCTCCATATTTTTATACTTAAACTTTACTAGTGTAGGTTTGTATGATTCACAGCTCACAGTAATCCTGATTTATCTTAAACCGAGCCTCGGTGCAGTTCCTCAGCTCATCCTCTGCACTTTATCTCCTCTCCATTTAAGCCAAGGTTCTCCTGATTATTCTGCAACCTCCAAACAGAGTTTAAAGAGCAGGTGGGAGGGGCCCTCACAGCTGTGACCATATAAGGACATCTACTTTGTTTGAAGTCACATTCTCATTGGCTAAGGCATTCTGACAGACAGCGCATTAGCCAATGAGCATCCCGTTTAGTTTTATTCCACAGATAATCCTCCACTCTGAAACAAGATATGACCCATATCCACAGAGGAGACTTCATCCTTTATTCATCGTTACCCCAAAAGTGACGCAGCCCTTAAACTCTGTGTTTACAGTGTTTACAGAGGTCTTTTCAAAAAGCTATTTTTAAACAGACGTCTATAGGATTTTTGCAGCCACAGCCTCATTATTAAAATCCTTTATCATGCTCATTATGAGCATCCACTGCTGGATGAGGAAATAAGGAAAGGAAGAATAGGTCCACTTTAAGTTCATGATCATGACCAGCTAGCTTCTGTTTGACTCTCATATCTGCCTTACAGCTTGAATTTGCATTTAGTTTCAGGGGTTCTTTTTATAATACGTTTCATTAATTGTGTCCCTGCTCTGAGAAGCTGCACTCACAATCCTGCCGTTTCCTTTTATCGCTTTTAGACCGTTTATGTGGAGTCGGAGTACGGCTGAAGGTGCTGGAGGTGGCAGGCTCTGCTGATCTTTATGCAGATGTGCAGTGTAGTTGTGACGGAGCATGAGCGGGACACCTTTTGCATACACAATCTGCTCATGGCCAGACAGAGCCTCTGCTAGGTTCTTGGTACCCAGGATGATCGTCGGGCTGGTCTGGGCCAACAGCTGGGTGACAGCATCGGTGTTAGCGACGTTAGCCGCAGCCATGGTTGCATTCTGGAGCTGCAGTTGTCTGCACCGTCAACGCAAACTGTCACAGAGCCTTTGGTATAAACCTCAGAGGTATGCACACATCCACACTGATAAAATATTTTCCAGTGTTTCTTTTTTATATTTATTATTCAATTGTGTATAAGTTCCTCCAAAAATTCCTGGATCCAGGTTTTAAAAAGTTGGACGTTCACTCAAAATGTTTTATTCCCATATCATTTTGAGTAATTCTGCTAACAACAAAGACAGCAAACCGATCAAATATCTTCTTCTTAGAAATAATTAAAAGTGCAAAGCAATCCTTTAATACCACGTTCCAGGCGATAGCCTCAAAAACCAGTTTGGAATATGATATCTGATATTAGCTGATGTTTGTCCAGGACTGGTTTTAGTGAAATCCTGAGGACCTGTCAGTCACAGGATTTGTTTGCCTCTCGTCTGGGAGGCCTCGTGGAAGGCCTGATGATCAAACACACTTGATATTTTCACAGCAGAATCTGTCCTCCAGCATTCTTCACCATGTTATTTACTCCTCTCTGTGGGCCTTCATCCTCACTCTGACCCTTTTACACTTTCATTTCAAAAGTCTTGTATTGGGACTGGAAGCCACATGAGATTTAACACTCTTTTGTTTCTGTTGGCCAGATCGTCGGTCTGATTACAGTCCAATTTTCCCAGCTGCATGTCAGCGACGGTCGGCTCTGCAGGGCGGCTCGTAAAACTCAGCAGGTTAATAGCAACGATTAAAAGTTAGCAGTAAAATCTGGTAAGCTTTAACATTCCTGCAGATCAATCCTCTCTCGTGGATGCGTCATCGAGCACATTGACCAGGGATCGGATGAACACAGTAACAGTTCAGTGCACAGTGTCATCAGTCCTGTGACTGCCGGGATCAGACCATGTCTGACGTTGTTCCAGGAGAAGCAAAGATTGCAAACATTTTATTCAACATGGACTTCACCTGGTTGCAACTTGAGCCGCTCAAACATAGTTGTTCAGCAGAACTCGGACTGCAAGCCAGAAACCAGAAGCTTTCCAGTAACCAACCATCCTTATGTTTCCCTAAAGACTATTTTATTTTTACAGAGGAGATCAGGAGTAAAGCTTCACCTCGAGCTTTTGACTCACTCTCTGTCAGCTGTTCACTGCGACTTCAGCAGGCATCATTCCCATCTGGCTGTTCCCAATCAGGACCCTACAGAGGAGCAGGGAAGCCCACACTCTACTTCCTGCTCTCTCACAGTTCCTATTGGTCAGTCCGTGACCTCTATCAGTTCTTTAATAAACCAAAAACACAAACTTTGATTCTGGCTCTAAAAGCTTTATGTTATCAGCCAGTAACTTAGTATTTCTAGTTCTGTACAAATACTAGTCTTCAGCTGCCTGATTACCGTAACTCAGTTTTCAGGGGCACCTCTGAGTATGGAAGTCTAAAACTAGCATGTCGCTGTGTGTCTGGCTTTCGGTGGATTTTAGAATTCACATTATGAGTGGGGTACGTCCTGAACAGGGCCAACACAGACCACACAATCTAACCTACAGCCATTTAACCATTCAAGTGTTTGAACACAGGAACTCTGACTTCAGTGTGGAGTTTGTCTTCTCCTTCCAGACACAAAGAAGAAGCCTGACCAAGAAATTCAAACCAGGAGCCGCTGTCCTGGGAGGCAAGCACTGCACCACCCCAAGGTTAGAATTCATTGTACAATATACTCAGTTACACACACAGTTTCACATGAACAGGTCTTTGTCCGTGGGAGCAGCTGGGGGGTTTCGTGTTCGTCATCAGGATGGTTCTGTCATGGTCTGGGTGGGCACCTGCAGGTCTCCGACAGCGGCCCCTCCTCCTTTGGGCGGAGTTCGGTTGCTCCTCCCTGGCTGACCACCTGTGAGCAATCATGCCAGCAGTATATCAGACCTGCGCTCTCAACCATTCATCGCCTGAGTATCTGCTATCCCCATGTCAGTCGAGTGGAGCATCATAACTCTGTCAGACGCTGTGTGATGTCTTACTTGTTTCTCTTGTCCTCAGAGGTAGCACCTGGAGCGGAGATCTTGTCTCCCTCACTCCCGCCTTCCTGGACCTGGGCCGCCTGCTGCTAACACGACGTGGCCTGCCGGCCCACCACTCACTTGCCTGCCTCCCCACGCTTCGACCGCTTCCGGGCTTCCGCCCCACCTGTCACCTCCACCTGAAACCAATGCCCCGGCCCCTGCCTAGTCCTGTTTCTACCTCCCCGCTGCCGCTGCTGTTCAGCCGTCTCCTAGAGGTGTCTAGGTCGCCCTCATTATCGTAGATAATCCTACGCGCCACGAGTGTGGTGGCGCCGCTTTGCTTTTGCTTTTGTTTGCCTGTGGGCGGAAATAGTTGTTCAGTTGTTCCCTACCGTCTCGCTTCCGGGTTGGTTTCTGCACCTGTGTCCATCTTTGTTCCCTCGTGCCGCTGGGCCGTGACAGGTTCCCTGGCTACTCCTCTGGGCGGAGCCACCTGCTGAGCTCCATCAGCCGTCAATTATAGCAAAACTATAAAAGCCAGCACTGCCTACTACTCATCGCTGGTGCGTTCAGTCACTAGGTCCTGTAGTAAGTAGGCCTCGTCTAGCTCTGCTCTTCCCTCTGTTTCCTTGCATACAGTCTTCGCATCATATCCCCCTGAACTCACCACCTCCTGTTCGCTCCCTCCAGCGCTTGTTCCACCTCCGTCATCAGCTCCCATGAAGGAAATCATCATGCAGTCGCTTCACCTGCCTGTCCTCCTTCCAGCCCCGACACTCTTGGCACCTCAGGGAACCATTCGTCCCCTCGCACTGCTCCTCTCCTGGACTGTCCCATGAAAACCCTCCCCGAAACTCTTCAGTCTGGCCTGCGTGTAAGCCAGAGTCACCTTACTCTTACCTGCCAGTTACTGCTTCTCCCGTGGTCCCGACCGCAGCCTCTCAGGACAGCCCACCTTATAAGCTGTCCCCGTTTGCTCCGGCTCCTGTTTTCCTCGTTTTGCTCCCATTATTTCTGTAAATAAAGTCTTGCACATGGTTTTCAGTAAGTGAACTGAGTCTGCTTTTGGGTCCAGCTCTCGTATTCACCTCAGTTCATGACAGTCTAATTATACCAGAGCTGCTGATCAAGGCGTCCCAGCTGTTCCTGAGGCGAACACGCTTGTAGCAGCTAAACTTTGCCACAGCGTCTCTCCTCAGACATGTGCAGGAACTTTGTTTGTAATAGCGTCAGATTCCTTAGTTGTAACGATTGCGTGTCCTTTAATTTCAAACACGGTTTCAGGTTTTCTATGAGCGTTCTTGTTTGTGAGACATGTAGTATCATTTATGATACATGGATTTTTCCTAAATGTGATTCATTGCTAAGTAACTGAAAGTACTACAGAAATCAAACAGTCACGATTACAGAGGATGACTCTGTGAACATCAGCTCTCAGGCTGCTGCATCCACAGACGTCATCCGTCTGCAGCCCGTCCGAGGCTCCGAGCTCGTTCACCTGCACATGCAGAGGCAGACAGAGAGGACGGGGTAATTGGGGCCACGTGCACCTCACTGACCCCGTGCTCATCATCACGACCCTCTCTGCTTTTCACACATATTATTAATGCAAAGTGGATTTTAGATCACCATTACTGCTGTATGATTTACTCTGGTATAATAAATGGGGCAAAGTAGTGTCATGAATTCCCAGGAAGCTTTTATAGGTCCTTCAGAACATGTCTCAATGTTGCACAGGGGTAATGACCCAGAATAAATTATTGCTTTTAAATATATGGCTGAATAATTCCTGAAAATGATATACAGTGTTTGGCAGTCGGGCCTGTGACTGAAGGTCACGGCTCCACAGCGAGAGCCGCCGTGGGAATGAAACTGTTGCAGCTCACAAAGAACGCTACAGGTCTGAGTCTCTGTCCTCCTCCACAGCTCAGCCTGGGTCAGGTGACCTCGGGCCATTGCTTAGATATCCTGCTACAGGTTCACTCTGCAGGCGGACTTCCCATGATGCACTCTTTCATACCCCGTGTAGATGTATGGTTTCCATCCATTCTGGTTTTTGTCTCTCACACTTTAGCGTCTTCACGTTGCTAGAAAAAGCTCCAGGAGTTGTGGACTGTTGTGGACTGTTGCTAATATAAATAAACTAATTGAATGACATCATTAGCATTAGCTAGGCATGTTTTAATATTTTTCTGAACTCCGTCTGAAGCAGAATATTAAAAACAGCTGCTTCATTTCGCAGAGAAACTCAGGCAAAGTGTTAGAAATGTCTTCCTCCTCCATTATTTACATCTTGTTTTTCATGCATATTGATCCTGATGAGATTATGTAATGATGCTGATTAGCTCTCTGAAAAGCCAATTGAAAAGCACACATTGAGAACAGAATGAAGTATGATCGGCTAAATCAATTCAGGAGTTGCTCCAAGATGCCAACTAGCCACAGATTTGAACCTCCCCAACGTGACGGATAAATTCTCCAAGTGCTTACAGTAACTTCACATGATGTGCTGTCGCCATCTTGCAACCAAACCAGAGACATCCACAAACCGATGCGATCGGCCGGATCTTCATGGAGTCACAACGTTTAAGTTTACCTCAGTGCAGCTGTGCAGCTGCATCACCTGGTTATTAATCCACTGAGTTAAATAGTGTGAGGCTGCAGTGCAGTTACAGAACAACATGCATGATATTCCGCAGATATCAGAGGAGAAGAATATGATTCCTCATCACTGACTTGAGCCCACCACAGCCGAAGCCCTCAGTGATGATTTCTAATCATGGAGCTTTGTGAAAGAAAAAACTGAAAAGTGTTTAGAATTTTTCATAAAGTTCTCATTTGGCTTTATTTTTTTCTTCTCCTTGTGTGAGCAGCTGTCACTGAATCACAAATTCATTCGTCTATCTTCTCTGAGTGCTGCTGTTACCATGGCAACCTTTATCCTACCAAACATTACAACCGCACGTGAGCGGTTCTGTCACATGACCGCAGGCGGCAAATTAACCTTCGGCAAATAATTTATGTTGCTGCAAATACGAAGATGAGCTCAGATATTTGTGGACGTTTGAGGCACATTTTCGTCTCTCCTGCAGACCTTGAAGGATGAGTTTGAATTCTTGAACTTTGTTACCTTCAGGATTTTTCTTCTTCAGGTGAAATAAAACTTTAAACTTTGTCTCCGCTGAATGAAGCAAGTCAAAGAAATGTATGAAAGAGCCTCGCAGTGTCTCCTGCTCTTCACAAAGTGCATCCATTTGTTTCCATTTTGTGATATCAGTCAAATGTTCTCTTCTTTGAAAGGAAATTCTTTCTCAGGAAAAATATTAGTTTTCTTTTTGTTCCATCAAATCTGGATCCAGACTTAAAGGGCGCCAGCAGTATTGTTCCGAATCCAAGTGTAACCCACTCCTGGGTAAGTACACGTCACTCTAGGTTCGGGGAGGAGCTGGACATGAGTGCGAATAATCATAACACACAAAAATTTCAGTTAACTGTGACTTTAGTTTCAACAGTTTCACAACAAAACAAAAAGTAGGGCCCGTAAATTAAAAATAGAAATAAAATGCATTGTCCTTAATCACTGAAATTGTCCCTTTGAAAGTATTTGTTAGGCTGCAACCTCATAGTTCAGTTTGTTCCTACAGGGAGTGCAGAATTATTAGGCAAGTTGTATTTTTGAGGAATAATGTTATTATTGAACAACAACCATGTTCCCAATGAACCCAAAAAACTCATTAATATCAAAGCTGAATGTTTGTGGAAGTAGTTTTTAGTTTGTTTTTAGTTTGAGCTATTTTAGGGGGATATCTGTGTGTGCAGGTGACTATTACTGTGCATAATTATTAGGCGAATTAACAAAAAACAAATATATACCCATTTCAATTATTTATTTTTACCAGTGAAACCAATATCACATCTCCACATTCACAAATATACATTTCTGACATTCAAAAACAAAACAAAAACAAATCAGCGACCAATATAGCCACCTTTCTTTGCAAGGACACTCAAAAGCCTGCCATCCATGGATTCTGTCAGTGTTTTGATCTGTTCACCATTGACTCCATCCTCAACCCGAAAAGGCCCCACAAGCTCATCTTTGATGATACCAGCCCAAACCAGTACTCCACCTCCACCTTGCTGGCGTCTGAGTCGGACTGGAGCTCTCTGCCCTTTACCAATCCAGCCACGGGCCCATCCATCTGGCCCATCAAGACTCACTCTCATTTCATCAGTCCATAAAACCTTAGAAAAACCAGTCTTGAGATATTTCTTGGCCCAGTCTTGACGTTTCAGCTTGTGTGTCTTGTTCAGTGGTGGTCGTCTTTCAGCCTTTCTTACCTTGGCCATGTCTCTGAGTATTGCACACCTTGTGCTTTTGGGCACTCCAGTGATGTTGCAGCTCTGAAATATGGCCAAACTGGTGGCAAGTGGCATCTTGGCAGCTGCACGCTTGACTTTTCTCAGTTCATGAGCAGTTATTTTGCGCCTTGGTTTTTCCACACGCTTCTTGCGACCCTGTTGACTATTTTGAATGAAACGCTTGATTGTTCGATGATCACGCTTCAGAAGCTTTGCAATTTTGAGACTGCTGCATCCCTCTGCAAGATATCTCACTATTTTTGACTTTTCTGAGCCTGTCAAGTCCTTCTTTTGACCCATTTTGCCAAAGGAAAGGACGTTGCCTAATAATTATGCACACCTGATATAGGGTGTTGATGTCATTAGACCACACCCCTTCTCATTACAGAGATGCACATCACCTAATATGCTTAATTGGTAGTAGGCTTTCGAGCCTATACAGCTTGGAGTAAGACAACATGCATGAAGAGGATGATGTGGACAAAATACTCATTTGCCTAATAATTCGGCACTCCCTGTAGAGGGTCAGTCAAGTTAAAGCACAGATTCAATGAGGGAATGATCTGCAAGGATCTGTCAGTCAGCAAAAAGGTCCAGTGAAGTTTCACACTTAGTGTTTTTATAGTGTAGAGTGCACTCTTTTTGTCTGTTCACTGTTGCCAGTCGGGGTGACTGGTGGAATCCTACCAGAAACCAGATAAACCATTGGCCGTCTGACTGGTTGTGCAGATCTGGATCCTGGCAATCACACTTTAGGCTCGCCATCAATTGGAATCACTGGTCTTTTCTCGCGGAGCTCAGAGCTCACGAAAAGCCCTGACCTGTATTTAAAAACAGGTTTATAGTCTCTCATCTATCACTTATTTCAGCATTCAAATTAATCATAAACTCAACAACAATAACTTCAATTTGCAATTACTTACACCCTGAAAAAGTGTGGTGCTCTTCAGTTAACAGATTAAATTGTAACTCGAGTTGTAAATTTTAACCTGTGTAGCTGTTGCGCTAGCTCCCGCTTCTTCGTCCGACATCTTATCGTCTGGAGAAAAACTCTTTACCGCTCCCAAAGCCGCTTGCTGTCACTCCCCAATGACAAGGCTCTTACTGCAATCCCACTGCTGACACCATGTCGTGGTTTTAGGCAAGGATTCAAGTGACACCTTGTAGAGCACTCAAACTCCGACCTTTATTGTTTACTTCCTGTTTCAGAACCCCCTTTCACAATAAAACAGGTTATACTCAAACAGATTACACCACATAAACAATGAAAGGTGGTGGATTGGCCAGATGCTGGTCGATGTGTAAAAATAACTCAGTTGTTTGGTGGTGGCTATGGCGGAGCTTCCACAGAGGCAACAGGTGGATGAGGGAAAGGAAGGCAGGAAGGAGAGACCCGAGGCGGCCGCCGGTCCAAGTGTCAGGTGAACTGAGGAAACCAGTGGATGTCGCGCTAAACAACGTTTAAGCTTGATCAGCTGTTGTTAGAATGTATTTAATATTAATTTCTAGTATCAGCTGATGTTTGCTGGAGCCACAGCTGTAAAGCTGCTGGTCATGATATCGGTTTGGATATGTGGTGAGAGGGAAACATGAAGATGAAACCAGGAGATGTCCTTACTGAATCATCAGAGCTGAACAGGTGATGGAGAAACAGGTTTACCTTTTAGGTGACATGAATGAGTTGAAGTTATGAACTGTTTCTGAGAGACAAATAACACCAGGATCCTTTTTTTATGTAGCTGACAGCTGGTAACTGTGCAGGGGCGGATCTAGCAAAGTGTTGCCAGGGGGGCAGGTAGGGCATTAACAGGGAGAGGGGGGCACAAAGAAATACTTTCTTATTCTCATTTAAAAAATAATTATCTGAATCTTACAACCAAAGATTTTATCTGATGTAAAATGTATAGAAATCATACATATACCAACAAGACTGTACATCACTGTCACAACAGCATTTGTTTTCATTCAAAGGCTTTATGGCTTTAACACCTGGTCTCTAGTCAAAATGCCCGGGCCAATTTTTTGTCAGGGTCCATCCCTGGTGAGGAGATAACCCCGCCCAGCACAGAAGCCACACCCATCTGCTTTTAGTGAGGAGCTGGAGGGGGACGAGCTAAAATAGCTTATTTTAAGATTATTATTTTGATCTGTGAATCATGCAAAACTACTCTGGCAGAGTCCATGGAAAAGCAAGTAGTTTGAAATGAGCAGAACAGTGCTCACTGTGTGACACTGTTATTACAATAAAACTGACATTTCAGTGGCTGCCACAGGATCTGATTTAAATCCACTCAGAAAACACATTGAAGGACTCATAAACCTGATTGTGCCGAGAAGTCTGAACAACACAACGAAGCTTTGTTTCCCTCTTTTCTTTCTTTTCACTGCAGCTGAGCTTAGATGCTGTACTGACAGAACTCAATGACACAGCCCCACCTACAGGTCATTAAGGTAAGTACAGCTGACTGAAACACAGCAGTGTGTGTGTGTGTGTGTGTGTGTGTGTGTGTGTGTGTGTGTGTGTGTGTGTGTGTGCGTGTGTTGGCAGTGATATACCGGTTGAAGTAAAAGCTTCTGTACTCTGCTTTAGTGGAAAATGGTGAGAATGGTGTTTTGTTTTCATTTAATTTGCTCTCACCAAATTAGCAGCACAGCTTAAAAGTGTTTTCTCAGCACCAGTCAGTGCTCTAAAGGGCCGAGCTGCTTGAGTATTAATGCTACAAAGTACGACTTCTGCTCTTAAAAGACACAGAAACATTTATCAGAACCAAAGAATGGACACATTTTCTTCTTTGGACAAATATATTCTCTATAGATCAGAGAAATTAGCAACAAAGTTGTTATTGTTACAACAGGAGGAACCTTCACCGCCGTGTTGTTACTGTCAGAAGACAGTTTCCAGCCTTGGAGCTGAGCAGCTTTGTCCTTTCAAACAATCGTGATTTGATTCCGAGTCCTGTCGAGGCCATTTTAAACATAACTGTCAGTCAGCGGCCGAGTGTTACGGGGTTAATGTGATCATAGATCATTAATCTCACTGAGCGCTGTGAGGCGGTGATTGTTTCACATGAAGCTGCTGTAAGAATCATTTCTAAACTCTGACGTTTCGTTCCAGCAAACCTGCAACAGTGACATGTCCATATGTCCCATCTCACTGTTACTTGTTACCATTCCTGGCGCCTCTGCTGGACATTAGAGGAACTCCAGGTTTTGACTTCATTTTGTTTTAGTTCTGGACGTTGTACTGGAGTCTTTCTCTGGTTAAATCTGTGATTTAAAAACACTTGTTAAAATGAACCTACAGCTCAACTGTTAAAGCAGAACTGAACCCAACTGACTAATTACCGAGAGCCTCACAAAGGCAACAATATGTCTAATTTTGTACATTCGCACAATTTCTAAACCAGCCGACGTCGTCACTGCTTCACTCAGCAGTGCACGGAGGACGGCTGACTGTGGTGTGACTCACGGACTGTGACCGTCTGCGCTTCATTCATCCTGATTCTTTCAGTGTTGTGTAGTTTTTGTGGTTGTATGCAAGTATTTCCACAGTTAGCTCCTTCCAGCTCACAGCATCCTAGATTGATTGTTTTGTAGTATTTTTAATTCATTCAAATAAGTATGGATACAGTATAAAACAGCCTCAATCATGTTTATTTTACAGCATTAAGTAGAAGAGAGAATTTTCCCCCAGTGCAGTTTTTGTGACTAAACTCAGAGCACAAAGAGAAAGGCTGTCATGAATAATAAAGGAACTGAGCGAGTATGTGCTCATCACCGAGGTTATTAAACTTGCACTTTATATTAAAGACGCTTCATTCAAGTTCAACTCACCTGAAGCCCAGCATTAAAGAGGATATTTCATTTTCCACTCCCCCGCCCTCCATCTCTCTTTCACCTCCACGTCTTTCTCCTCATCGTTCTTTATCTCCCGTCTGTCCCCTCTGTGTCAAGCGCACCGTATTATCTGATCTCTCTCCACTCCAGTGTTGATGCAGTAAAGGCAGAAAATAAAACCCATAAAACCTTTATGGATGAGGTGCCCCCGCCCCCCGGTAGCTACAGCAGGCGCCTTTATTCCACTGTGGGGTTTCCTGAAAGGGACTTTGGCACCAGTGCTGCTGTGATGGGGAAGCCTGCCTGTAAAGATGAGATATCCTATTCTGGGAGAAATGATATGCTGAGTGAGGTAATAGCGAGCTTTTTTTGCCACTCATTTATATTAGTTTTTCATCATCTTTCGAGTTGTCAGTTTATATTGAGATAATATGAATAAACCCAGTTTCATCATCCAGACCACCAGCTGTGTCTGAGTTCTTCACTTTACGATCTCTTGCAGTTTCATTTTTTGGCTCGCTGGTTTGGTTTCACAAAAACAAAAAGAAAGTACTTAGAGGTGGATTCAAATGTTAAGCGTTTGAATGTGTCGAGTGCATGTTGAAGAAGGATGCTGAGACTAAGTGATGCTGAGGGCAGCTTTCCAAAGAATAAAGCCGAAAACAACAAAGTAGAGATGGACCGATCCGATATTACGTATCGGTATCGGTCCGATACTGACCTAAATTACTGGATCGGATATCGGAGAAAAATAAAAAAATGTAATCCGATCCATTAAATATCACGAAAGCACCTCACAAAACTTGCAACACGCCGTAACTCACCTCAGAACGTATGCATCACGTGATAGAGCAGCTGTGGCATGCAGGACCTGTCGGTGGTCTGGATAGCATGTGGAGCTTCGCTAGCAACCTGGCATTTCATCTCCGACAAAGTTATCCCCGAGAGAAGTAAAGCAAGTGTGTAAGTCCATCTCTGAATGTTTGTAAAGCATTCCCACGTTAAGCTTAACAAGCGACTGCCTCTCCTGCTGCTACTTCAATCGTGAAACTGCTTAAATCAGCTGATCGGCTTTTCTGTCGCGAGTCCGTGTCTCTTGTTTGTTTTTGGTCCACTTTGCACCAGAAAGAGGAAACCAGCGGCTGAACAACAGCAGCACGTTTAAGCTTGATCAGCTGTTGTTAGAATGTATTTAATATTACTTTCTACTCCAGGATCTTTTTCTACGTAGCTGACGGCTGGTAACTGTGCAGGGGCGGATCTAGCAAAGTTTAGCCAGGGGGGCCGATAGGGCATTAACAGGGAAAGGGGGGCACAAAGACATACTTTTCTTTCTTATTCTCATTTAAAATGTCTAGCTTTTAATAAATAATTATCTGACACCCAAAGTTTTAATTTGATGTAAAATGAATAGAAGTCAATTACTGTACATAGTGACTATTAAGTCTAATATATATACCCTAGTAAGCTATAGTACTTTTTACTTTGGGAAGGTACCATCTGTGCAGTCTGCAATTTTGTTGAAGAAAGATGTTGAATCTATTTAATATTTCTTGAAAAATAATTGATTTCTGTGCATTTTTTTTTTCACACTGCATCAAATTAAGGTTGATTACGTCGATTAAGCATCATGAGGTGGCGCGTGAGGGGTGGTTCCCTATTTTTTATTTATTTAATTTTGTTGTTGCTGGGAGTTGGAACCCTATTAGTTAAGTTGCTTAATATTTACGCTAAGTACTCTTTAAAATACCAGAATAGGGAGGATGGTGTAGGTCTAAGTTTATTAGATTGATCAGTATTGCTGAACTATGAAATATTTTTTTTGTATACAGGTATAACAGAATAGCTTTAGTGTAGTTGTTGTTTTAAACTTGAGTATGAACTTGCAGACTTGCAAAATGCAGCAAGATATTTTAAAAAACAGTTTTGTTGATTAAAAAACACTATATCGGATTCATATCGGTATCGGCAGATATCCAAATTTATGATATCGGTATCGGTATCGGACATAAAAAAGTGGTATCGTGCCATCTCTACAACAAAGCAGATTTTTCACATAAATTATTCTGAATGTTCGTTTTCAGGCTGACTGAAGGGAAACTCAGAAGCTGTTTGCTTGAAGCGTTTTTACTGCCCTTATTGTTTTCACCCACATACGAGGTCACGTTACAGCAGCCCGACAACAGAGCTCGAAACTCAGAGACCTTACCTGATTCAGTCTGGACTGGACCACCACCCCGAGCCTGGTTCTGTTGAAAAGGGCGTTTTTCCTTCCCACTGTCACCAAGTGCTTGCTGAAAGAGGGTCGTTGTTGGTGACTGTTGGGGTTTTCACTGTGTTATTGTAGGACAGGGGTCTCCAACGCCAGTGCTGACACTGTCGTCTCATTGGACGACTTTAGTGTTCAAGTAGTACAAAAAACACAACACAAACAAAACATCCACAAAGATTTCTGAAAATGTTTTTTTTTATTTGAAATATTAAATAAACCAAACTGCAGACATGAAGGTCCACATTAGTGTGTGACCCTCTCACTGAGTAACACAGCCGATCCCTCAGCATGTTCGTGCTCTCTGCTCATGTTGCCTTCATATTAAATCATTTTTGGCTTTTTAAAGAACTTATTTTATCATTGCACTCAACAACAAACAAAAAAAATAACTTCATGGGACAAATTGCGTTATATTTCTTCACGTCAATACACAATACAATATCAATCAATCAATCAATCAATCAATCTTTATTTATAAAGCACTTTTCATACAGAAAAAATGTAGCACAAAGTGCTTTATGGTAAATGGTAAATAGCCTGCATTTGTATAGCGCTTTTCTAGTCCATAGGACCCCAAAGCGCTTTACACTACATTCAGTCATCCACCCATTCACACACACATTCACACACTGGCGATAGCAAGCTACATTGTAGCCACAGCTGCCCTGGGGCGCACTGACAGAGGCGAGGCTGCCGGACACAGGCGCCACCGGGCCCTCTGACCACCACCAGTAGGCAAACACGGGGTTAGTATCTTGCCCAAGGATATTTGGCATGCAGCCAGGGTGCAGCCTGGGATCGAACCACCGACCTTCTGATTAGTGGCTGACCTGCTCTGCCACCTGAGCTACAGGCACCCTTTACATAGTTAAAAGCAGCCCACCCCACCCTCCAACTCACTCCCCACACTCTCAATACACATATATCCCCCCACCCCCACCCACACACACATACACACACACACACACTTAAAGAGTAAAAATTGGGCTGGGCTCGCATGAGCCAAGTGAGGAAACATTATAACAGAGAGCCGTCTGCACCGGGAGCCGGTCACAGACCGCAGCCTCCGGGCTGGGCACACAGCAGGAGGGAGGCAAAGGAGCCCCCCAACCAGGCTGAGAGGACCCCCAGAGACCCAGCAGCCACGGTCAATAACAGCCCCGGTGCAGAGAGCGCCCTCCGAGGAAACACTGGAGATATGACACAATAGGATATATACAGGGTAAAATGATAAAATAAATAAGAACAGGATACAATATAAATATAAATAGAGTAAGAAGATTAAAAAATGAATAAGAATAAAATCAATAAATATTAGGTAAATCTTAAATTAATAATAGAATAACAGGATAGAATAAATAAGCAGAAAATAAATAAACGCTAAGTAAAAGCTAAATTTAAAAGGTGGGTCTTGAGCCTGTTCTTAAAAACATGTACGTTCTCTGCGGCCCTGAGCTCCTCCGGCAGGCTGTTCCACAGACGAGGACCATACCACTGAAACGCTGCCTCTCCGTGAGTATGTGTCCTGACTTTAGGGACAATCAAAAGGCCAGTACCAGAGGACCTCAGGGTCCGCGAGGGTTCATATGGTAAAAGCAGATCTGAGAGATAAGAAGGCCCAAGACCATTAAGACATTTAAAAACCAATAAAAGAACTTTAAAATCGATCCTGAAACACACGGGGAGCCAGTGCAGCGATTCTAAAACCGGTGTAATGTGGGCCCGCCCTCTGGTCTTCGTCAGCACACGAGCTGCCGAGTTTTGCAAGAGTTGTAAAGTTGAAATATTCTTCTTAGGAAGACCAGAGAGCAGGGCATTACAGTAATCAATGTGACTGGTAATAAAAGCATGCATCAACATCTCCGTGTTGGCCCGAGAGAGAATAGGGCGGACTCTGGCTATATTCTTTAGATGATAAAATCCAATTTTGGTCACATGTTTAATATGTGGGATAAAACCAAGCTCAGAGTCAAAAATAACACCCAGGTTTTGCACTTGTAGCGAAGGACATAGTGAAAATGCCTCTAATTTAGACAAGAGTTTCTCTCTCTGAGCCTCAGGACCAACAATTAAAACTTCAGTTTTGTCCTGGTTAAGCTGTAAAAAGTTTTCTGCCATCCAAGATCTTATATCCAAGATACAGTTAAAAAGGGCATCCATTGGTCTGGTGTCATCAGGAGACACAGAGATGTACAGCTGAGTATCATCAGCGTAACTGTGGAAGTTCACTCCATGCCTCCTGATGACACCGCTGAGAGGGAGCATATACAAATTAAAAAGTACAGGGCCTAGAACCGACCCTTGAGGCACACCACATGTCATTTTATGGATCTTAGAGGAGCATGTATCCATACTCACCATAAAAGTTCTGTCTGAGAGACAGGAAGTGAACCAGTTGTGTACAGCACCAGAGAGGCCCACCATGTGTTTCAGTCTGTTTAAAAGAATAGCGTGGTCTACTGTATCAAAGGCTGCGCTTAGATCCAGCAGCACCAGGACTGAGAGCTTTTGGGCGTCCCAGTTACATCTAAGCAGAGGTGTGGACTCGAGTCACATGACTTGGACTCGAGTCAGACTCGAGTCATTAATTTTATGACTTTAGACTTGACTTGAAAAAATGTTCTAAGACTTGTGACTTGACTTGGACTTTTACACCAATGACTTGGGACTTGAATTGGACTTGAACCGGTTTACTTGAAAAGACTTGATATTTTACCCCAAATATAAAATTTAACATGCATATTATATAGAGATTGAAAATGTGACGTCATTCACGGGTAGAACCGCAAAGGATTCTGGGAACTCGTGGCAAGCGGTACTAGCGCACGCAGGCTTTCAATTGAAATCAGTCACACAGCGATAAAAAGAAACACAAAAATGTCAAGAAGCTGTTGTATTATTAACTGCAATAGCCGGTCGCATGACAGCCACGGGAAGCCGACGGGTAAAGAGATCGGTTGTTATCGGATTACGTCGTTGAAGAGAAATTGTTCGAGCCATGTTTCCGAAGTAACAAAGAGGCGACGGATGGACTGGATTGCAGCCATTCAAAGATCAAATATAACGTCCCAGAACCCTCCAGCTCACAGGTTAGTCTGCTCCAAGCATTTACACGAAGGTCAGTCTGCTGTTGTAGTTAATGCGTCATTTTCATAACATAACTGGTGATATAGGTTACAAGCAAGTCTGGCGCTGAACAGAAATTGTCGCGCTATGCTCCTGTGTTTATTGTGCATAAATAGTGAATTGTCCTGACACAATATTGCGTTTCGCTTCTGTTATTATGGTACACTGACAAAAACATATACTTTTATTCACAGGATAAAACAGGTTTTTGTATCACTAATTGTCCAGTACGATTACAGCATACAGTATTGTTGTCACTGCTACATTTCTGTGATGCTACCAGAAATTATTTCCACTGCTAATTAATTACCGTTGAGCTCAAAGGTCCTATTAATAAACGGTTAATGAATGTGTATTTATGAGGACGATTTGTGAGACTGGTAAACTTATGATACGTACGATGGTCTTTACTTTCTACACGGTGCATTTCAAGGTCCTGCACCCATCCGTCGGTAAACTGTACCTGGGCTTGTTGCAGTGACCGGAAGTTACTAAACTTCACGAGTGTATGCACTCACTCCAAGAACCGTATGATTATAAATATGCATATAAATATGCTAGGATGAGATAGCTGACTTCATCTAACTAGCAAATGTTGTCCAGGCTACGTTGGTGATACAGTTTTTTTAATGTATATGATATTTTTGTCATGCGATTTTAAAGCCGGTGTTGTGCCAAAAAGTGATTGTCTGCCAAAAACTGATTTCCAGTGTTTCTGTGTATTTTTTATGTGTAATATCTTTACGTATGTTCGTAAATAGACTTCGGTGAACAGGGGATACAAAGGGGTTACATAAAGAATTAAAAAATTATCTGTTTTTTAAGTATCTTTACAACTTGTACTTACATTATAACCAATCCGGTCCTTTATCCCCACTTAAAATATTTTTACAGAACTATTGTAATATTTGCTGCCATTTCTGCTGTCCTGTTGGGCAACTTACTCTTACAAAATACATTTTTAATGTTAATGAGATTATTTTTACTGCATAAATAAAGGTTATATAAAAGTCGCTGCCAAAAACTGATTGCGGCTTGTATCTTGCTACACGAATGTTGTTTGTGGCTCAAGATGACTTTATGTCATCCATAAGGGATGCATTTGACATATGTTTAACATATTATAGCCCAACAAGTTACTTATAGCACTTAAAATATGAGCAATCGCTTTTTGGCAAATACCGGAAATCAGTTTTTGGCAGACAATCACTTTTTGGCACAACACCGGTCCTACAACCGCATCCAAGAATAACATGCAGCTTATCTCAGAACTGTCGGTGAAAATTATTCTTGGAGCTAGGTTTAATTGAGCTGCATTTTAAAGAGGTGCAATTTCACAATTTGTGTATATTTTCTAAGTTCACTATTTTGTCATGTGTTGAGAAAAACACAGATTTAAAATTACATGGTCTAATATTTACATTTAGCATAACTGCAACATACTTTTTTCTTTTTTTTTTTTTTAAAGACTCGAAAGGACTTGAAATTCAAAATTTCAGACTTGTGACTTGACTCGGACTTTTACACCAGTGACTTGAGACTCGACTCTGACTTGCCTGACATTACTTGAGACTTGACTTGAGACTTGAGGATAAAGACTTGAGACTTACTTGAGACTTGCAAAACAATGACTTGGTCCCACCTCTGCATCTAAGATCATTTAAAACCTTTAGGAGAGCCGTCTCTGTGCTGTGGTTCACCCTAAATCCAGACTGGAGTATCTCCAGGATCTGTCTATCATTGAGAAAATCAGTAATCTGAGTAAAAACAAGTTTTTCTAAGATTTTACTTAAAAATGGTGAGTTGGATACAGGTCTGTAGTTATTAAAATCATTACAATCCAAATTGCTCTTCTTCAGAAGGGGCCTCACCACCGCCGCAGGCAGCAGGGAAGACACCCAACTGAAGAGAGCAATTCATCATGTATAAAAGCTCAGCTTCAAAGAATCCATAAAGTGTTTTAAAGAGTGAAGAAAATATCAGTACGCCAAATGCCAAATTGGCGGACAGCAAACGGCGTCCCCAGGCGTTGAGGTGGAGCCCGTCTGCCCCAAAAAGATGCCTCCTCTCCCAGAAGGCATCAAAGTTGTTAATAAAACCCACGCCGTGGGAGACACAGGCAGAGGAAAGCCAGGTGTTAAGGCTGAGCAGCCGGCTGAAACGGCCTATCCCTCTGCCACAGGTGGGGGTGGGCCCAGAGATAAAAGCACTCACCTGCAACTGACCAAGGAGGGGTGATGTGGGCCGCGAGTTTGAGACTTTTGTTGTAGGATCTTTACATTACAATATAAAACGCTTTGATGTGAACGCTGTTGTGATTTCATGCTTTATCAATCAAATTGAATTGAATAGTTTTCAGTGTATCTGCTGTTGCTGCTGGATCTGTTCCAGTGTGTCATTCTGCACCTTGATTTTCATACTCAGGAAGTCACAGGGAGGCAAACGTGGCAAACAGCAGCTGAACATTGTGTTGGTTCTGTGCTCACTATGAGACAAACCAAAGTTCATGTTGTCTCTTCACCCTGGTCTCCATCAGATGTCTTTCCCAGGCACATATTCCCAGTTTGCCTCCCATGACCGTTTGGAAAAAGATAAACGCTCCTCTGGTTGTGCTTCATATGTGATGTGCTGCCTTCAGGCTAACTGTGGACTCTTCGGTCATAGCCAGTGACCCAGTAACAGTATCATGCTCCACATGACATCCAGGTCTGTTTAAATCAGACGGTGATCTTTGCGTTGCACAGGTTGCACATGGTCAAATCCCAGTGATCAATGAGATTCCCAGAGAGAAATGTTAAACCATCAGCAGTGCTGAAACCAGCTCAGGACTGCCTAGGGAGTTGACCTCCAGTTTCAAATATAAGTTTCTTAATGGCTCATACGAACATTTTTACATCTGGAGAAACTCAGCAGCTCATTTTCAGTTTTCTGCCTGAATGAAGTAACAAAAAGCCATTTTTGGACAGTACAAAAGTTCACCTGCATATTTGTTCCTGCTTGTCGTCCTAACACAGGCTGCATCTGTCAGGAAGCGCTGCGTGCAGGCAGGGGGTGAGGACTCAAACACAGGCTTCACAGAGGCAAAAATGGGAACTCAAAAACACTGCTTTATTGCAGGCTCGGAAATAATACAAACCATGTCAAAACTGGGAGAATTCTAAGTGTACAGGGAGACACTGGGAACACAGAGCACATGGGACAACGCGACACTGACTCAGAGAAACGAGGGGAATGAGACACAGGAGGGGAGCACAGCTGGGAGAAATCAGACATAACAAATTCAATACATTCACGTAGGACACAGACCTTCAAAGTAAAACAGGAAATGTAACACTGATGCGGACTGACTAGGGGAAACAGAGCAACAAAGAAACACAGAGACCAACATAAAGGAGGTGCAGAGGGCAGCTACTAAATACTCAGAAAGCTAAACAGAATACAAGAGACCCAAACTACTAGACTATAGAATAAACTGAGGCAACAAAGACAACCCTGAGACACAAGACACTCAAAACTCTGGGTCAGGAGATCCAGGAGATCTACAAACTGTTCAAGGGAAACTCTCAGTTCAAATAAATAAGAATTCGATTTTACATTAAAACCAATAAACCAGTAATAAACACATGAGTGGTCGGTTCTCAGTCCCAGATGAGGAACGGGTGTCGGAGAGGAAAGCACGGATCTATTCAGCCTTAAATAAATCAGCTGTGAGTGGAACGTGGATCCTCTGCAGCTTCTCAGCTAATTTCACACCTTTATGCTCAGTATGCCGACTAGGTTCGTTTTTTCTGTGTTCCTTTAACTCTGTCGTGATCCCGCTCTGTGGACCAGCCCTGTCTACTAGAAATGACGTTTATATTGTACCATTAAAAAATTCCTGCGTGGATTATATTCAGAGGCTTTGTACTCGCATTATTTTGTGACTCAGAGTGTACATCATGTCTCCAGACCCAGAGACACGATTAGTGTGGATACAAAGTTTTAGACTTCTTACTTTCGTTACCCCGTCTCTGATCAGATTTTTCTGTGTTGAACCAGAGAAGAAAAACTGTACAAAGTAAACTCACGAGTGCTTCCAGTTATAAATGCAACTAACCAAGAGAAGGAGGTCGCATTCCTGAACTTCAGTGCAGCATCTGATTTAATAAACTATGATTTGTTAATTGCTAAACTAAACTGTTACTTGGTCTCAACAGCTTTGCTGCTTTGGATAAAAGCTGAGTTTGCTACACTGACAGATGTTCCACAGATGTCGGTGTCTGTCCTCTGCTGACAGTCACTGTGTGTCTTAAACTAGACTTCAGCTGTAATGTACCACGTTTTACTCAGCTAATAAAAGCTAACCGAATAATGTCTTGAGAAACGAAGTGAATGCTGCCCATAATTGGGTCAGTGGCAATAATATGATTTTGAATATATCGATATCTATGACGAATGGGAGTAGAGCACAGTTAGATAACAGCCCTCAAATGCACGTGTAGGAGCTTAAAACTGGACCAAGTCAATCAGATCAAATTACTGAGAATTACAGTGAACATCAATCTGTTATGGTCTGAGCAATTTGGAAGCATCATTATGATAATGGTGAAAGATATAGCTGTTGGTAGAAAATGATTTGTGTTACTCTTATTAGCAAAGAGCCGCTCTAAGGGCAGTTTTCTGTCTGTGGCGCTTGTTCACTGTGCTCATGTATGAAAACACTGACATGTATGTTTATCATTTTTTCTTTATTCTTCATTATGTCACTATAAAAAGTGAGGTGGCAAAAACAGCTGTTCATAAACAAAAAGTAAATGAAAACAAATCCATTACCGATGAATGGCTGCAGAACTAAAGCACTTTTGAATCTGTTGATGATTCTTTTTCGATACAGCCCCTATTATGTAGTCTGCTTCTGCTGTGAATAGAAAATATCTTAAAAGGCTTAAGTGCAGAACAAGGTCACCACATTAGTTTTAGTGTGCAGCACAGTGTCACGTCCTGGGTCTTTGACCCAATTTTTCAGTTTTCTTTTGGACTTGTTGTCTTTTATGTTATTGAATGTAGAAGTTAATTATGTTCTGTTTCCTGAGTATGTTACTTTCCAGTGCCTCTGAGTTTGTATTTCTGGTTCTTGATTTCTTGGGCGTTCATGTCTATATATCCCCAGTCTCAACGTAGAGCCCACGTGTCTTAGTCAGTCTCATTGTGTGCTACTTCCTGTTTTATTTTGATTGCCACCTGTCTTGTGTGTATCCAGTCTTTAAATCTGACGTTTCCGTTTCCAAACTCCCTTTCAGGTCCCAAAGTCAAACGAACACTGCAGCATCACTCAGTTAAAAACCGTCTAAAGTCTTTAAACTTTAATAAAATGATCAGCGTTGCTGCTTTACCAGGTGTAACAATTAAGTTTAACATCCAGGCATCCATGAAAACAGGATTTATGATGTTTAACGGAGTTAGAAGTTAGCAGGAAGTTAGCTCGCTAGTTAGCTAAACATGATATAGCATGTTCTGACTGAGAGATTTCTGAAAAATCCAAACGTACAGCTCTGCTATCACTTCCAACATAAATGAAGACAGAAAACTAAACAGCAGTGACGTTTGTAGGGTTACTGAAGTTGGGCTAGCTGCTATATAATGATGTGCTACGTGATCGCTAGTGACACAGCTGTGTTAGCATAACATTAGCACAGTGAAGCTGGAGGATGAACGCTACCTTTTTTCCACTCGATAAAAGTTAACGTGAGGGTTCCTGATGGTTGGAGACAAATGCAATCGCATGGCAGGATGCTGTAAACGGACCAAACTTCAGTCAGGAGAACAACTGAGATAATCCATCCACAATACGAGGTTAGTCATTCATATACTGCTGCTGGGCTGTAGCTACATCTTAAGAGTTTAAACACTGAGCTGTAAAATGAACAGTGGTGATAAAAACCGATGGAGGCCGACAGTGATCACTGACTGTTTTAGGGGCTTGTTGAGATTAAATGGAACAAGATACAAAACATTAAAACATGTTAAAAACACAAACAGCCTTAATAAACACAGAGTAGTTTGGACCCAGAAGCAGGGTTCATATGTCATCACTTAAAGACCGGACTATGTTCAGTTTGCTTCCCCTGCTTCGTCAGTCTGATTCCATTCAGCTGTGTTTCCCCGGTGTGTCCACACTGCCCTAATCTCCAGTATATATATCGTCTCCCTCAATCCTCTGTCGTCCCGTCCACTCGAGCTGTGTGTTCCTGCATTTTGGTGTCACAGCAGGCACCACTACAGCAGTGACGCTGCCTCTCAGAGTTGACCTCTTATCCTCTGAGTCCTGCAGCTGGGTCCTGCTCTGCCTGCCGCACAGCCGTACTTCCCTCTGTTTAGTTTTTCACTGCACTCTGTGCAGGCCTGAACATTATCAAATCAGTTTCTTGGTTTAGTTTGTACTTTAATGTTTATTAAATGTTTAACTGTGGGGAAAATGAAGTAGAAGTTAATGAGAATCTGAACAAACCTTTAAAGAAATCTAATAACACTGCAGTCTGAGTGAGTGTATGAGCATGTTCTACTGTATGGTGAGCTTTTTTAAAAACAAATTAAATGCACTGTCAGTGACATATGTTAATTAACCTTTCCTCATTATATTAATTGGAAGATCCAGTCAGCATTCATTTCTTTCAAAACATATTTGCTCTGGAAAATTAGTTCTATATAAAGATAATTATTAGAAGACATGGTTGTCAGGAGATGGTGACATACAGACATGTGACGTACAGTACCACGTCTCAGGCATTCGATGTAGAAGGAAAGGAAATTAGATAAAACAAGAAAGCAGTACGAGGGGTGGAACGAAAGAGGCAGAGAGGAGGGTGAGATAAAGGACAAGAAGAAGAAAACTCTGGAGGCAACAGAATAAAGAGGCAAATGGAAACAGGGCGACTAAATAAAGAGAGCGAATGATTTAACATGACCAGAGGAGATAAATATGGAAAAGTGAAATACATTAAGAGACAAAAATGGCAGTAAAGGTAAAATTAAAAAGTATAAAAGGTCAGAGGAACAACAAAAAGTAAGCTGTGGTAGAGGAACATTTACAGCATGACGTTATTGTAATTACTCTGATGTGGATGTCGCCTTTTACTAGGGGTGGGGGAAAAAATCGATACTGTGTAGTATCGTGATATTTTGTTTGCTAATAATGTATCGATACAGGGACAGCAGAAATCGATATTTTGTTACAAAAAAGGTTTTTGTGCTCTGACTTCAGAGCACGTTGATCCTTTTTCTGAGCAAGAATCCTGACATTCCTTCACTGTCCAAATACGTTTAACTTTTTTTATGGCAGCAATAAACATGACAGTTTACTTATTTTCATTTAAGACATGTTTTATTTTAATTAAGTTTAAAACTTTTTTATTTAATGTAAAATTATATTTTGTTTCAATTTACTTTCAAATTCTTCAGTTGCTGAAGGGGCTGCATAGTTTTCATAAATTGCATAGTTCAGAATAGCTATAATTGTACCAGATGGTTGCATCCAGTTAAGTTGGACTAGACTGTAATACAAACCGTTCAGTTTGTCAACAATAAAACTGAAATGAGAGAAAGACTGAGTGTGAGACTTTGATATTAGATAAAATGAATATTGATAAACCTTTATGTACAGAATCTGAATATCGCAAAATATTTTTAAAAATTGCAATAATATCGTATCATGCGTTAAGTATTGTGATAATATCGTATCGTGGGATGTATGGTGATTCCCACCTCTACCTTTTACATATAGACGACTCGAGCCAGTGACCCACCAGGTCCCTCCAAACAAGCATGAGGTTTTCAGCAGTTTAACAGGACCACAGTAAAGCACAGCATCCCCTTCATCCTGCTGCAGTCCACCTGCACATCTTCACCTGCAAACAGAGCTTTAAAACCAGAACTTCGGTGACCTCGCAGTTCATCCGGCTCACGATCCATCACAGCAACGCACAGTTTTCCTGTCACTGTCCGGCTACATATATAATAATAAGAACTAAAGTCCTTTACGAAGTGAACAATCGCATGCAGAGAGAGCAGTAATTGGACTGCGTGGCCATTAAAGGCAATATAAGAAGGCATCAGCGTGTCGCAGATTGATCATACTGCTAATGTTAGCATAATGGTTAAAGGCCCAGAGCACACCGTTCTAACATGGGAACCAACCAACAGGATGACCAGTAAGTCACCATCTAACAGGATACAGCTGGTGTGCAATGTGTGGGAATATTTCATGCAAACCTTTCTTCATCATTTGTAGTAAATATACGTCAGAATCTGACGTTAATAACATGGAAAAAATATGAAAGACGGAACGAGGAGCTTTGCAGTTAGAGCCCCAGTTACTGTCCTAACCAAACACCCAGGCGCACGATGGGGTAATACGTCCTTGATGCACTTCTGAGCAAGGCCATTTAATGCTTTCAACTTGATGAGCAAAATTTTAAAATCAATAAGGAATTTAACGGGCAGCCTGTAGCAGAGTAATATGTTCATATTTCTTGGTGCCGGTTAAAATCTGGGCAGCAGCGCTCTGAGTCAGCCGGAGTCGCTGAAGTGAGGTCTGACTGATGCAGCTACGAACGGCGCTGCAGCAGCCACGGTGCGTTTTACTACTAGATGCAATGATCCGCAGTCAAAGGTGTTTCTTAGGTGAAATTTCATCTGGACTTGGATCCCTGTTAGTTTTCAGGTGCTTGTTCTGAACACGGTTCCAGACATATTTAAATTTTGACCCAGAAAGGGGACTGCCAATTTATTTCAGTTTGTCCAAAGAAAACGGCAGGTATACAGTCAGGAGGATTTATTAGCTGGTGATGTTTCCACAATATCCGCTAATCCCCATGGAAGGTAAACCAAAACTTGAAACTTGTCTAGTCTGAATATTTTTAGCAAATGTCGTGCTAATCCACCGAACGCCCGCTGAGATGTTTAAAAAGTAATGTGATATTTAAATGCGCGGCATATTTCCTATTGTGTTCATTCATAGATTCCACTGCTGCTCACTATGAGTCAATACTGTTAAAGCAGGCAGGCAGACCCCCTAAAATGTAAATGTCAAGCTGTCTGGGGGAAATATTGGCTGAGTTGATGGAGAATATCGCTTCTGCAGTGTGTCCACTGGTGCCTGTAAATCATATTTGAATTTGAATTTATTAGAGTGAGAAGTGGAGAATGAGGCAAGATTGAAACAAATAGATTTGTAGATGTTAGCAAAATATTGGACAAATGAGCGATTCAGCCCATGCTGACATTCACAAGAGATGCAGAAATAGAGGTGAGAGCCAAAGATGAGCAAGAGCATAAAAAGACAATGCGAGCTCAATAATTCTTTGATTGTGTGAACCCAGTCGTGCCCTCCAGCTTGTTTTTTTCCTTCTAGCTGGTCATTATATTAGTGTTGTTGTCTTTACATATTTAGCTTCCTGCACCTCTAGCAGGATATGAAAGGAAAAGTACAAACTAGCGATTCATATTCCACAGAGGCTTTGCACAGAGAGGAGCCTTTTTGCACGGGGCTAACATCACCTGGAGGCGTCTGGCGGTGTGTGAAAATTGCAGAGATCTTCAGTGATTTAAATCCTCTGTGAATCTGGCACGGCCGCAACTGGTGAAGGATAAATTCCAGTGCAGATTGCCTGCAGTACTGAAGATTAAGCTCCCTTTACTGTCAGACTCAGTCTGCACAAGGAAAACTCAGTCATTCCAGCTGCAATTTACCTCAAGGAAGTGATTCTTTTCCTCCATCTATTTACTATAAAGGAAAAAAAATGGGGAAGTGCCAGAATCCTGACGCAAATCTTTGCTTTGCTTCACTTTTTTTAATAGTTCGAATGAAATCAAGATGCTCACGATCTGGGCCGATCTACGGGACTCTACGCTTTGAACGCCACGCGAGCGGAAACATGTCCTACTTTTTCTTCCCATAAGTCGCTGATATGTCAGATTTACAAAGGCATGAAAAACAAATGTGTTCACGTTACAGAATTTATGCACCAAGCACCAAAGATCTGTGCTCTTTGTAACAATATTGTGTTTCTCGTATGGGAACATGTGGAGATTAATATTTGGAATCAAATATTTCAAAGTAAAACTGTAGATTGTACACTCCATAAACAGTCTCCCCATTTTTCCTGCTTCCTGTTACCTCGAGCCTGCCTCTTAATAATAATGGATGGCATTTATATAGCGCTTTACAATTCAACTATTCATTCACTCTCACATTCACACACTGGTGAAGGCAGCTACAGTTGTAGCGAGGCTGCCATATCGTGCCATCGGCCCCTCTGGCCATCACCAGTAGGCAGTAGGTGAAGTGTCTTGCCCAAGGACACAACGACCGAGACTGTCTGAGCCGGGGCTCGAATCGGCTACCTTCCGATTACAAGACGAACTCCCAACTCTTGTCTCCTGCATGGCTCGGTTTGGGGTTGTGTATTCTACAACAACACTGCAGCTTTCAGGGCTTTTTAACTAGCAGCAGGAAATGACAAGAATGCACCAGAGCTGCTGGAAGAGAGCTATTCCACTTCCTATTAATTCCATTGTACAGAAACTGGCAGCAATTCATGCAGGGCGCAGCAGGGAGATCGTCCTCAATGAATGAGAGTGAGTGGAGCTAAACAGCTAAAATAATTATTTCTCCCTGCCTCCAAAAAAACCCACTTTCTATTACAAAGGACACTCATGTTCTTTAGTCTTTCTCACAGTGAAGCTGATTTTGACCATAAAACACAAGCATTTTGTTAGTGCGTGCTGATTGCTCGATTTACAGAACGCCTGCCAGGATGGCTCCAGTTTCCAAACGATGACTCCAACAGTCCAGCAGAAGTAGAAGAAGCAGCTGGTTGTGGTGGCGATCAGGAGGCCGCGGCCGCTCAAATCCAAGCGGTGGATGCTGTAAAGCGACTCGTGATGCTGTGACATCGTTGATGCTCACAGCTGCAATAGAAACCTGTAAAACATCTCAAATGTCTCTATCAGCTCTGTCAGAAACACGGCAAAACACAGAGATTGGTATTCTTGTTCAGCATGAGCTCGTTCTGGATGAGCTCGAGAGCGCCCCCTACATGCACTGAGGATCAAATCGTTTGCCCTCCTGCATGAAGGGGGCGAGACTCCCTTGTGCTTTGCCTCCATCGTCCAGTCTGAGTGACAGATCGAAGCAAAGCTGCTGAACGGGAGACAGAGTCCACAGAGAGGACGGAGAGACAGGAAGTCACTGTGCAGCGCATCCGTCCTCCCAACAACAAGAATATTCAAAGTGGTACGGTGTAATAATGTGTGGTGTAGTGATGATGTTATAACGGTCACATCACAGTAGAGAAATGAAGCAGGAGGGCTGAAAGGATCCAAGAACAGCTGCATGCAGCAAACAGCAGTTTCTTTACTGTGTGCAACAACTGCACCGTGACATCAACCTAATCAAGCTAATAAATCGTTGCTAACAGATTCATTTCATCGCCATCAACACGACCCAAAAGATGGAAGCTCTTCCCATCTTTCTTTCTTCTTCTGCTCTTTTATTTAAGAGGTTTAAATTTCAGGCCTGGAGTTATTTTCTTCTGTGGAGCAATTAACCATGGAAGACAAGTGAAAAAGAAATTCCAAAATCTGCAGAGAAAATATGCAGAAACTGAGAGCGAGGGGGAAGCAGGTGCAGACAGAGAGCCGACATTAAAACGGGAGAGAGAATTACAGAGCCAGAGGATGTGTGGTGCAGCGATGGGCCAAAAGGAGGTGTCACACAGCCCTGCTGCTGATTAACTATTTACAACTTAAGATTAGAGACGGCATGAATTATTAACGTGGCACTTACTGCTGAGGTGGTAACAGAGGAAGGAAAGAGATGGAAAAGGATGCTCGCAGGGAAACGAGGAAGAAGCAAGGAAATGAGAAAAAAGAGAGTAAAGCGATTCTTGGAGGGAAGGAATGTGATTGTGGTTTAGTAGGAGTGAAAGCTAAAACAATAAATTCATGGGGAATGGGAGACGAGAGGACGGGTCCAGTGGACCAGAGGAGAAAGAGAGCGATGGGAAAAGACAGAAGAGAGGGATGGAGGGAGTCTGGGGAGGGTTGACAGAAAGGAAACGATACAGGCTTAGAGCAGGAGAGGAGAGAAAAGCAGGGCAGGGATTGAGGCAAAAGACTCGCGGCTCACGGGAGACTCGGAGAGGACAAGACAGGTTTAGACAGGAATGACGACAGGGGAGTCTGGGTGATAGCAGACAGAATGACTCAAGTGCCAGAAATGCAGGCAGAGGAAAGAGAATAAGAGGGAGAAAGAAAGCAGGGGGAGCAGGAAGTCAATGGGGAATAGCAAAAAACAAGACAGTCCCAGCAGGTGCGATGAACACGACAGACCCACTAACTGCCTCCGAGAGGTGAAATCTCATCACCCCAGCCTCATTTCAAAGGAAAAGGTCACGTAACCTTTTCCTTTCAGTAAGGGAGATCTCCTCTCTCATTATCCTCACTTCTTAAAGGAAATGTTTTTAAAATTGAGAATCTTCTTCCGATTTCCTCTGTGCAGGTGAGCGTTCACCATGCATGAGTGAACCTGTGGCTTAAATCAGCGCCGTGCACCGTTTGCCACCTTTCACTTCTTTAGCTTCTTCAGCCTGCTCCACTTTGGTGTCTTTATCCTCCTCACAAAATCCCAGACTATCAGCTTTGGACCATCTTTGAGAACTTAACACTGCAGTCCTGTGGATGTATGCAGCTAATGCACTTCGTTTTGTCTGCGTTTGCGTCCACTACTCTCACTCCGGCTACTACTCTGGCTCTGTTTTCACCCACTTTCACAGATAACAAAGTTCGTTTCTGCAGAAATTCACCAAAAAGTGTCCAGCAGCCGCCTCGGCCTCCTGCTTTGTTTAACCAGGAAGTCCGGGAGCTGCGTTGGTGGCATTAAATAACGCGCAGCATCATAAAACATGATGAGAACAATTGAAGCAAACAAGCACACAGACTGTGTGGTCTGAAGAGATGAAATGAAAGCTGCTGGTGGTGCAGGAGAGAGCGAAGCGGCGTCTGTGAGTGTGGAGAGTGATGAATACTGCCAAACGCGTCTCAGCCGGGTGGTCGAGGTCGCAACCATCACAGTCAGTAACACCGCTGGATATTATCACACCGAGCAGTTTTCAAACATCGCAGGCAGGTTTGTAGAATCTCAGATATGAAACAAAATCAGGTCACGTCAGTGCGAGTTAGGAAATTCACAGTTTTAATATATCTGCCTGGTCAGCTTCCTCCCCACAGGTTAAACCTCATTCAGACGTGGATCATGATGGATTCGTCGTCACTGGCGAGCCCTCTGCCTTTACGGCGTCAGCCAGCCTTCGGCCCGTTTCCCTGCAGTCTCTGCAGTGCAGCTCCCCGGTGTGTCAGCTTCCTGAGCACAGCTTTTACCAAGTCCCACAGCGTCAGCCTGCCACACACTTAGTGAATCAGCTGGAGAGCCACCCCAGTACCAGCAGGCATCTGAGCTCTCAGCTTGTCACCGAACTCTAAAGCAGATTTATTTGAAGTCAGCCAGTTTAGCCTCCGTTCTGCCATCTCGCAGCCTCCAATCATTAGACCAGAGTGTGTCTGAAACAGCCTGCCTCATAAATTACACTAGTTGGTCTTCATCTCTGAAGCCTGTGTTCATTGAAGCCATCTGATGAAGCTCTTTGCATTATTTCAAGGCATATACTGCTCCACAGTCTTTCTTATTTCCTGCAAGCGTTTTGCTCATCTTCTGTTTTATTTTGAAGCTTCGTTCCTCTCCTTGGTTTTACTTCCTTCCTTTTCTCTTTTCCCTCCCTCACTGATTGACTTCGCCCGTGTCTTATTATCCCTGATGGGATGATTGAATCTGCAAGCTCTCCCTCAGACTTTCAGTCTAATCTTCCTCCTGGTCACTTTGGTGGCTGTAGCTCAGGTGGCAGAGCAGGTCAGCCACTAATCAGAAGGTCGGTGGTTCGATCCCAGGCTGCCTCCTGGCTGCATGCCAAATATCCTTGGGCAAGATACTAACCCCGTGTTTACCTACTGGTGGTGGTCAGAGGGCCCGGTGGCGCCAGTGTCCGGCAGCCTCGCAGTCTCCCAGTCAGTGCCCCCCAGGGCAGCTGTGGCTACAATGTAGCTTGCCATTGCCAGTGTGTGAATGTGTGTGTGAATGACTGAATGTAGTGTGAAGCGCTTTGGGGTCCTTAGGGACTAGAAAAGCGCTATACAAATGCAGGCCATTTGGTGTTTCGGTTAATCTATTGTTGACTCCTTTGGAGTGCTGATGCTTTCAGTCCTGTGGTGCGTTCTCTCACAAGAACTGCAGCCATGTGCAAATACCTGTTTCCAGCATGCGATGCATGCTTGTGAGTGTACCCACTGACATGTGCCGATTTTTCCGTCTTTGATAAACGATTTTAGGGAGCAGTGTGTGCGGATGCCTGCGGCACTCTTTGAACCCTCCTGCTAAAACACCGATCCGTGCTCAATACCCTGAGATGAGCACAGCTCTTGAGCATCTTAAAGCCCCTTTAGGCTCCACCTTCAGGCCTTTGAGAGTCTGCAGCGTGGAGGTGTTTGGAGTTCATTAAAGTGGACTATGCCGGGTTAGCTGTGTCGCTCAGCTGTCCGGACAGGCTTTGACAGCTGATGCGTTCACACCGATAGAATTTCTGCTTTTGTGTCATTGGGCACATTATCCTGATGGATCTGCTGAGCGTTTCTGTAACGATGAGCTCGCTGGTATCTCTTTATTTATTCATAAAGCTTCGTTTTGCTGAGCGGGCATGCTGTGGTGCAGCACAATCAGTCTTCACAATCATATTGTCTCCTACACTCCAGCAGTAAATGAATGGGACCTCGATGGTTATAGTTCGGGGGGAAGTTTTGAGATTTCTCAAGTGTGTCTGAGATTAAAACTGGAGTCTTTGCAGAAGCCTTCGCTTGACAAAGACAAAAGAATAAAAGGGGGTCAGATGGTAATTAAGACAATTAAAAAATAAGAAGTAATAAAAGGAGCATTCAGAGCGGCGGGACGTACGTGAATTAATAAAAGCAAGTTTCCTCACATCAGAATACAAAATAACAAAAGCTCTTAAAGCAGCATCAGTGCGCGCTTAATGAATTTAAGGTATCGCTCTCTGAATTATTTATTCTGAATAAAGATTTGTCCCCGGATGACCTTTCTGGTTTAATGAAGGCTAAATAATTGAATAAATGTGAGTTTTTTTACCCTCAGGGCTGCTTTTATCTGACCTAGTGAATATTATTCACTCGATTAAAAACAGGCTTTTCTTCTGGAACAATGCATCCCAGGAAAAACAGTCAAGACGCGCCTGACCTGCGAACGTGTGTGTCTGTGCGTTAGTGCGTTCACCTGTGTGGGTGTTATGAGTGCGATTCTCAGTGCCATGAACCTGAAAGATGACCCACTCAGTGTGTGTGTGTGTGTGTGTGTGTGTGTGTGTGTGTGTGTGTGTGTGTGTGTGTCACTGAGTGCTTTGAACCTGTATTAAGGTCTCGTGATTTTTTATGTGCTGTAATTCATGGAAGAGATTTCTTTGGAGCTGCGGCATCAAACATGAACGTTTGCTTTTAAAATCCTAAAAATCATCAACAGCATCGACTCCGTGGGATCATGTGTCAGACCTGATGATGTTAATCTGACCAAATCTGATTTAATAAACATTTCTCGTAGGCTTCTTGTAGGAGATTTAGTGCAGAGCCCCAAACCTATTTGATATTGTACAGTAATGTGTAAAAGAGCCTCTCGGACTGGCTTTAGATCTTTTAAAGTGCTCTTGAGCAACAGCCCTCCAGCTTTCTGAAGGTCTTTCAAAGTCCTTATTCGGGCACTGAGTCCGATCCTTGTGTCTGACCGTTTTTAGAGGAATGTTTTTTCTTTAAGCTTCTTAACTCTGATCCATGAATCATTTTAGCATAAAAACTCCAGGATGAACCGCAGTTGTGTGTTGTGTTCGCTCTTGGCAGCCTGTCACATCATTTGTTTGGTGAATTAATGAGGAATGCCGGTGACGTCACAGTTTAACGGACAGGAAAAGGTTCCTTTTGTTTTTTTCTGCATCAACAAAGTGATGTTAGCTGAACGCTTCAGATTAGCTTCAGGTGATGCTGGATTACTAATCTCGTTGCTGTTTCAGACGACCTGTTCTCTCCATGTCTCTGTCATCTACATGCTAACATGTCTTGATTTGCTTTGGTCCATGTGCCCCTCATTCTGATGTTTGAGTTTCGATGATCTGCAGGTGAAGTTCTTATTATTCTGTCGAAACTTGATTCATAACTAGTCCCTTACAGAAGGATAATGCAGGCAACTTTAGTCTTTGCAGTCGTGGTTGTCTCACAGTACTTCATAGATATCAGGTAGAGACCCTGCAGTTTTAGTAAAAGAGTCCCAATAAGCAGATGAGCCAGCATGAGCGACATTTGACCAGGATAAGGAAAAGCAGCGATCTGCTGTGACCTCTGTGAGAGGAGAGGAAAGAGGAGTCGAACAGTAACAGCGAGTCTGACTGAATCACTCGTCTGTGAACACGCACGGTGCATTCACAGCAGAGCGTTTGGTCTGCACAGACACTTTTTATGTTAAATGCCATTCTGCATCAGAGTTAGTCCTGGCACCTCTAGCACAGAACAGAACCCAGGTGGAAATGATAAATCAATCACTTGACATTTAGTGTCCTTCTTCAGTTAGCTGATAATGCAACGCCTGATTTTTGAGTGCCTTCAGCAATGTTTGAATATAAAACAGACTAAAAAGCATTTTAACTGGGATTGAGTCTCTGGTTTGATCCCCGGATATCCGTTACTATTTGCTGGATGTCGTTTCCCTGGTTTCAGTCTGCTTCTCAGTATTATAGTTTAATACATAAATATGTAATCAACAGTCTTATTTGTTATATAAACATTTGCTGACATTTAACAAGCGAATCGATTACGTCTGACAGTTGTTATAAGTCGCCTGAACTCTGACGCTGCATCGTAAAAGATTCACACTGCTCCGTGCAACACTTCATTGTGTTAAGAAATCCAAAGCTTGGCAGACCTGCTGCAGGAGGAGGGATCAAAGTCGGCCGAGCATGTTATGTGCATGAACGCACGCACATCTGAGCACATGTGTAAAAATATCTGTCACCAACGAAGCCAGCGCTGGGACAGAAACACAGAGCTGCAGAAACAACATGGAAACCACAGAAACACTAACCTGGAACCAAGATTACACATCTGCTGCAGAGTCGACTGCACACACATGCAGAAACACACACACACACACACAGAAACACACGTCTAACTGACATAACCCTAACCCCCAGCCTAAGCCTAACTGTAATCCTGACACTAAAACCACATTTTGAGTCTGAAAAATGCCTTTAGACTCGTAGGGACCTGGTTTTGTCCCCATAAGGGCTGCTGGTCCCCACAAACATAGAAAACTTCCAATGTTTGGTCCCCACAAAGATATGTAAACATGGACACACACACACAGATCCCGGGGGTTAAAGACGCACAGGCATATGCCAATAAATTCGGTGCATTTTCAAATTTGATATCCAAGATGCAATTTAAGAAGTTCTGCTGACACACAAATGGATTTACGGTCCGCAGCTTGACTCTGGTAACTGCAGCGAGCGTTTCAGCGCTGATGTCTCTGCAGTGAGCGCTGAGAGACGGTATCGCCTCTGAAATATGGAATTAAATGCAGTATAAAATCCCGATCACCGTTACGCGGTGCTGCTTGTTCCTGCTGACAGTTGCCATCGCGCTGGCTGGCTTCTCGTTGATAGCACTCACAATAGCGATGATGATGGTGACAATGATTATGATGATGAAGGGCGTTTATACACATGATGCGGCAGCACTTGTAATAATGAACAGGAAGACTACAAAACCAAACAAACTGTTTGTTTTCATGTCGTTTCCAGCAGAGCGACGACGCTCCAAACCTCCTCCTGAGCCGCTGTGATACCATCAGACAAATGTGTGTCATCTGCAATAAGAGACACACACGCGTGTTGAAAAGGACACTTTTGTTTTAAGATTGCATCTACTGCACTGCAAATTGTTCCGTGTAATTCATTTCACGATGATGATTGTAGAAGTGACGTTGATGGCGAAGACGGTAATCATGATGAGCTGACTGTGACAGTGATTATGATGAAGACGGCAATAGTGGGAACGACAATGGAACGTAAGAACATGAAAGGAGAGCTGCAGAACAGAGTAGTGATAACTGCTGAACGCAGATGAATACAGAGCGAAGCAGCTCATTTCTTCTCCACGGTGCACGTACAAACACTTTTTAGGCCTGTGGTAGTGAAGAACATTACGCCTGAAACGCTACTAATCTGACATGAAGAAGACTTCAAAGACAAAACACCAAAAGCATCGGTGAAAGTTTAGTTTGCTCATCAGCGCGAGATACGTAGCAGCCATCAGCACTTTGTGACAGCGAGTCTGCTGGACTCGAGGTTACTTTAAAAAGGTTTGTAGAGAGATTAAGATGAGTCCTCGTCAGTGATTCAGAGTTTGTGTTTGAATGTGAAAGAGAACAACAGACGACAATTTGAGTTGGATTTGAAAACTTTAAATAATTATGGGAAAGTCAGCCAGCCCACGCTCACGATGACTACGGCTCAATCAGGCCCCATCTTATCTTAATGACCTTGTAGTACCATATCACCCTATTAGAGCACTTCGCTCTCGCTCTGCAGGCCTACTTGTTGTTCCTAGAGTATTTAAAAGTAGAATGGGAGGCAGAGCCTTCAGTTTTCAGGCCCCTCTTCTGTGGAACCAGCTTCCAGTTTGGATTCAGGAGACAGACACATTTTGGGTTTTTCTCCTCATCTCTCATTTTATCTCCTGTTTCTCGTCATCAATTTTATTTACACAGCACCAGATCACAACAAAAGTCGCCTCAAGGTGCTTTATATTGTAGACCCTACAATAATACATACAGAGAAAAAAAACAACAATCATATGACCCACTATGAGCAAGCACTTTGGCGACAGTGGGAAGGAAAAACTCCCTTTTAACAGGAAGAAACCTCCGGCACAGCCAGGCTTAGGGAGGGGCGGGGCCATCTGCTGCGACCGGTTGGGGTGAGAGAAGGAAGACAGGATAAAAGACATGCTGTGGAAGAGAGACAGAGGTTAATAACAGGTGTGATTCAATGCAGAGAGGTGCTGAGGTGCAGTGCTGAGCCTGGTTCTGCTGGAGGGTCCTTCCTGTTATAAAAGTGACAGAAATATGCAATTATGATTCAGGTGAATTGTGGTTCTTGTCCTCAGCTTCAATCAAGTACTATATAGTCACTGTACCCTTAATGATGAATTCTGACACATCTCATTAAAGGTGCAGTTTGATGAACGTTAGAATCGTTTCCAGTTTTTTTCAGAGGTAGCTGTATAGGCAGAGATCACCAACACTAACTTGTGATGCACACCCAGCCGCAGGCCTGAAATACAAGGGTTACCCCCAGCAGGCTTCCAAGGGGGAAAGAGTTACAGGACAGGAGAGCAGTATTTCCATAACCATCTGTCCAGACGACCATTAATTATTCCTCCGAAGATCCAAGAGCCTGTAGCAGAAGTAATGATGCCAAAAGATGTACCGTATCTGGAAGCTCATCTAAATCACTGTGATTTGTATCTGAAATCTTCAAAAGTTGCAGCCTTTTTAGTGCCAGATTCCCTCTTTGTATTTCAACAAAGGGCGTCCCTGCTGAGCTGCAGAGATACGACTAATCTGCAAGGCTGAATCCTCAAATTATTCAGTGTTATTAGATTGTGACAAAGAAAAAGCATCGTAGACTTTTTCCCCGTCTGTCTGTCTGCGAGGCTTATTCTGTTTGGGGTTTGGGGGTGGTGGTCATCAGATCAGCTGACATCGCCTCATCAGCATCAAAAAGCTGGATGGCATCAGATGACAGTGGGTGGTCAGCTTTGTTTCCTCAGTTCTTCTTCTAAATATAAACATAATGGAATCATTTATAAACAAAAATATATTTTATACATTTAAAAATTAGTAAATAACTTCTAAATACTAAATATGTCTAAATACTTTGTTGTTCTCTTTGCTGATATCTGCAGGTCAAAGAGACGCAGTGATTCTACGTTGGTTCTCAGATTAAACTGGTCCCAGTTTGGTCCACTCCTCTAACTTTTAATTCTTACCTTTAAATAAAGTCATGACAACATTTCACAAACAGTTAGTGCTGATGTGTATTTGCAGGATTCTCAGAGAGTCGTTTAACACCTGGACTCAAACAGTCCCATCTGGCACGCAATAAAAAACGATTCGTAATCAGCTTCTCGGGTAGTAAAACTTCCAGATAAACAAAGGCGACTGCAGGAAGTGACATTTTTAACAATTTATGGCAGACACAACACAAAATGTTATACAAAATGTGTAAACTATGTTCTCGGCCTGGAGAGTAAAGTAGAAGCGTTCTTATCGGACGCCTCGTGTGTCTTTACTTTATGTGCAAAGTGTCACTGCATCCGGAGGCTGGACGAGCATCGTTTGAGGAGCCGTTTGCATCTCGTTAAAACCTTTTGTCTCCAGCTATGAGCTGCTGCAGACACGGACAGTTTTTCATTCCTTCTGTGCAGTTCGATGCCCCCGTGTGGACATTTGCACGCTGATGTTTGCTCTGTGATCACCAATGATGAGGACATTTCTGTTTCCGACTCACAGACATGATATCAAGGCCTCGCTGTCAGCGATGACATCATGGCTCCGACACCGAAGGACAGCTTGTATTTAAATATGTAAACCAGCAGCTTTGACGCCCGGGGAACATGCATTTACATGCATTTATAAGTTATTTATGAGGGTATTTTAATGTAATCTACATCATGGAGGCAGAGGTAAGTTGTATTATTTATTACTTATTAAATGAATAATTTCACTTGCAGCCTTTGGAGCGCTGTGAGGTGAAACACCTTCCACCCGTCACTGTGATTTTCACACGTCGACCTTCAGACTTCAGTTCGTTTCAGCATTTCTGAGTTTCTTTGGACATTTTTGGTAACTGCTCCTTTCTTAATCTGTGAAAAAACATCTAAAACCTTCTTCACATGTTCCGTCGCCATCTTTCCATCTGTTCATCGCCCGACTGGGGATTTGAGTTTGGCCTTGAGCAGTAATTTAGATTCCCATAGGGCCGTGCGGCATTAGGAGCGTCTTTGAAGCCCCCTTCCACACATCTTTGAAACACATCTTTATCCTCACACCGAGCGCTGCTATGGAGCCGCTGCGGCCTTGATGTGGTGACCAACCTTGACTCTTTGATTTACGTCGCTGGTTGATCACAGACAGAAGCACACGGTCTATTAACGCACCCATCCACGGTCCTCGTACACACCTACACGCCAAAGTAACCGCGTACACACACAATGACATGCATGCACACACTTCAAAGAGAATTAGGTTCAACAGACTTAACACTTAACAGCTTCAAAGGAGGAGAGGATGATGTTTTGCATGAGACAAACTTTTATTGAACTTCATAGTTTGATGTCTGCTCTTTTTAATTTCCCTCCCTCTTGAAGATGTGAGGAGACGGGCTATGAAAGAGGCTCAATTCCACCTATGGATGCTTTCAGCGCTCCCAGGTAATAATAGGATCAACGTTTGCTAGGAAAAGGAAAGTGGTTATAGTTACAACTATATGTTAGGATGCCGTTATCCTACGTATTATAAACGATGTATTATATATCAGCCTGCTTCGTTCTTGGGTAAAGTAGGTTTCATCCTGTGAGATCACCCTGACTGTACGTCCAGGAAAAAAGCAATATGGACATTTTTGGAAAAAGATGTTTTTTGTTTGTTTTCAATTCTTGGGATAATTTAAAGCCCCGTTTTTAGGTTTAGCACAAATGTTACAAGCATAGGTTTAAATTCTAGGCCAAGTCTCCTGTGTGTCAGATGAAAAAGGAAAGGAAATGTGAGGGTTAGAATTAGTGACCAAACGTTTAACAGCAGGACTGGTTTAAGTTCGAGTTAGGGACGCGCTAAAATGGCGTTTTTAGACCATGTGACCTTAACTTATCTGCCATTTTGGATCTGTGACAGTGTCAAGTCAAGTCAAGTCAAGTTTATTTATAGAGCACATTTAAAAACAACCAAGGCTGACCAAAGTGCTGTACAGTAAATACAGATAAAAATACAATAGAACACAAATTTCGTAATAACACCTCGCTGATAAAAATAAAATAAAAAATATATAAAACAAATAAATTAAACCTTTCTAAAAGCCAATGAAAAGAGGTGAGTTTTAAGAGCGGTTTTAAAAGTTTCTAGGCTTTTGGAGAGTCTGACGTGAGGAGGTAAACTGTTCCACAGTCTGGGTGCAGCCACAGCAAACGCCCTCTCTCCCTTTGTCTTTAATTTATACCTGGGAACATCTAAAAGCATCAGGTCGGCTGACCTCAAAGATCTCCTGGGGCGATAAGTACTAAGGAGTTCTGACAGGTAAGAAGGTGCAGTGCCATTTAAAACCTTAAAAGCCAGCAATAAGATTTTAAAATCAATCCTAAAGGCAACTGGGAGCCAGTGGAGAGAGCAGAGAACCGGAGTGATGTGGTCTCTTTTTTTTGAACCGGTCAACAGGCGAGCGGCAGCGTTCTGCACCAGTTGAAGGCGATGTAGACAGGAACGATCTAGGCCAGCATAGAGGGAATTGCAGTAGTCTAGCCGTGAAGTAATAAAAGCATGGACCACTCTTTCTAGATCGTTCCTGCAAAGGTAAGACTTGACTTTGGCTAAAATCCGCAAATGATAAAAAGATCCCTTAACTACAGAGCTGATTTGTTTATCAAGTTTAAAAGCATTGTCAAAAATAACACCAAGACTCTTAATGGAAGAAGTGCAATCGGAGGTTAGGGGTCCCAAAAAGTCAAGAGAGAAGTTGGGATCTTTAGGAAGCCCAAACACAATGACTTCAGTTTTGCTTTCATTAAGGTGTAAGAAGTTAAGAGTCATCCAAGTCTTAATGTCAGACAAGCAGGAGAGTAGCGGCTGCAAAGAAACATTGCAGTTCAACCTCAGAGGGAGGTAGATCTGAATATCATCGGCAAAGATGTGGAAGGACACATTATGTTTACGGAGCACATCGCCCAGAGGGAGCAAGTACAGAATAAACAACAGGGGGCCTAGTATGGACCCCTGAGGTACGCCACAGGTGAAAGGAGCTCTGGGAGATGACAGTTCACCAAGGTGAACAGAAAAACTCCTATTATTCAAATAGGACTGGAAAAACTTTAAGACAGTGCCCTTTAAACCGACACAATGTTGAAGGCGGGATAGCAGTATGTTGTGATCAACAGTGTCGAAGGCTGCTGTCAGGTCCAGGGTTACTAAGACAGCAGCACAACCAGAGTCAACAGTTAAAAGCAAATCATTAAAAACTCTCAGAAGGGCGGTTTCTGTGCTATGCCGAGCTCTAAAACCAGACTGGAACTTCTCATAGAGATTGTTATTGTCAAGAAATAGCTGGAGCTGCGTGAGGGCGGCTCGTTCCAGTACTTTAGACAGAAAAGGGAGGTTGGAAATGGGCCTATAGTTAGAGAGTAGGGATGGATCTAGATTAGGCTTTTTAAGGAGAGATTGAACAACAGCGTGCTTGAAGGGTGTTGGAAAACAACCAGAACTGAGGCAGGCATTGATCAGGACCAGAAGGAAAGGTCCGACTGAGTCCAGAACCTGCTTCAGAAGCTGAGAGGGGATAGCATCGGTGGAACAGTTGGTAGTCTTAACCTTGCAGACTATTTCATGCAGCTGAGAGAGAGAGATTGGTTCGAACTGATTAAAGGCAGAATGGCACAAAGACAAAACACAGGGATTGGAAGGTGAAGATGGAATGACAGACTGCAGGGAGGAAATCTTGTTTACAAAGAACTTTAGAAAGTCATTACAGAGGGTGGCAGAAGGTGTGAGGCTGGTGGATGTGTAAGGATTTACAATGGAATTTAAAACACGAAACAGAGTCTGAGGTTTATGGACACTACTGCTAACCAGGTTTGATATGTAGGAGGACTTGGCCTCTTTAACGGCTTTCTGATAGGTTGAAAGAGAGTCTCTGAGGATATTAAAAGAAATGTGCAGCTTGTCCTTTTTCCATTTTCTCTCAGCACACCTACAGGTGCGCCTGAGAGCACGAACAGAGTCTGTAATCCAGGGTTCAGCGTGAGCTTTGGTAACAATATAGGATCAAGTGCCGAAAGGTTCAGTCAGTGACCCCCTGGCAACCGCCTGTTGCTAGGGAAATCTGTATTCCCATTTCTGGTTGCTAACATGTTGGACATAGTTTGAATAGAAGTGATGGACTCGTCTACAAACTGTGAAGAGTGTGACACAAACAGGAAATGGAGACTGTTGTAAGACTGAGGTGCAGCTTTTATTTTGAAGGTGAACCTTCTCTATATTCAGTTCAATTTATTTCAATTTATACAGCAGCAAATCACAACAACAGTCACCTCAAGGTGCTTTATACTGTAGACCCGACAATACAACTCATGTTATTAACACAGAATAATTATTTAATCATTTTCAGCTTTATAATATGGTAATAGTAGCTTAATTGACTAATATTACATGATTATTATGAAGTTATTAACACTAAAGTGTTACCATTTGACTGCTGATGAGTTACTGACTGGTTTGTTTGTATCCACATTATTAGTTTGTTATTAGTCAGTTACAAAAAAAAAGTTGACACACAAACGTACTTGAATATTACTTTTGTAATTATTACTATTACTATATATTCGCCTTCTTTTTCCCACTGTTTTACTCCAGTGATAAAGCTGCGCTGCTCTCAGAGTCATGTGACGTTGACTCAGGTAAAGTAAAGAGCAGGTGAGTCGCAGGCATCTCACTATTTTCTCACCTGTATTGTGAAACGAATGTTTCCTGCAGCTCTGGGAGATTTTGCAGATTTCATGATATCTCGTGAAAACTGCAAAATCTGAATTTAGAAGAAACCTCTTTGTGTTTTCCTTGGAGATATTTTTTTAAATCAATAAACTATTGCATCACATTCGTAAGTCTTTCAGTTGATTTTCAATGAGAGTCAATTTGGAGCAAAGCTGCAAGAAAATCAAATGAGAAGAAAGTGAAGCTGGTCCTGAGCAGACAGGAATAATAACTTTAATGGTAATGAGATTTAGTGTAGGACTCTCTCTCAATAATATATCTTTGTGAAGCACCTGGAAATATGTTGAGAGCAGTTCACAGGAGCATTAAAATGTAACAGGAGAAGTCATTATAACAATTTATTAGAACAAATCCATTATAAATCCCCATCATTTCCAGCAGACGGCCCGAGGGGTTCAGAGGAGAGCGGAGCTGACGCGACAGATGCACGCTGCAGGATCGAGCTGCAGATGTTGGATTTTCACATTAAATTTTGTAATTTCAAGTCAAATTTATTGCGAAATTATAAACAGAAGCATAAATACCAAAGCGAGTGAGGTACGCTGCGAGGAAGGCCGGGCCCTCAGACGCCGAGATGTTTCTAACAACCAGCTCTCAGCCGCTCTCAGGGTGACTCGCTTTCCTCGCTCTGCACGCTCTCTGAGTTTCGTGATTTCGTATTGATCGGCAGCAGGAATTTCCCTCCTCCGCTGGTCAGAGAACAGGGACCGCTGCAGATGTGAGACCGGCTTCAGGAACAGGAGTCAGCTCCTCGAGGACGCTTTGAATCCCGGGGGGTTGAACTCCGTTTTTAGTCGTCCTGACTAAAGAACGGCGTCCCCGCTCGTTGTTGTACCGCTGGCATCGCCAGGTCTTTCTAAATGGGAGTAAGTGGGTTTTCTGAAAACGATCCCAAGAAGAGAGGCTGACCGTGAATGAGTGACCACCAACATTTAAAGAACGTCTTTGCAAAAATGATCAGAGTGCATGATGCCAGTACACAACAAGGACGTGCAGAACAGTAACACAACACATTTGAAGTCATTTTATTAGGATTACACTTTTCCTCTCTTAGCTTAAAACATGAACCAGGTCACCAGTGAATAATTTAGGGTTAGTCTCACATTTATTTGAGTCTTTGAATTCTTCTGTTATAAGATTTTCCATATGAAAGAGTCAATATGAGCCTGAAAAAACACCTGTCATGTCCTGATGCATACTCAGAGGCTTATTCCTCTTAAATTATGACACGTGTCACTCAGTGTTTATCATAATTCTGTTAAAAGCAGCGTGTGACAGTCTGCAGCCATGCAACTGTCACATTTAACACACTGGACACTGCATGAAATTCATTTAGAGGTTCAGGTTATTGGATGTTTGCAGGCAGGACAGGGATTGTGGAGGCACTCCGAGGAGTGGATGTGGATGCGAAGACTTCCTGTAGCAGCTGCACCCAAACCATCAGAAACATTTACAGGGCTTGTTTTAAATGCAGTGAAAAACTTTCACATTGCTGGAGTTCTGACCTCATACGTCCAGAAACAGTGATTATTTGGCGCTGACACCTTCAGCCAACGGGAAGCAGGAAGAGTTTCGCCTCCAGGGAGTAAATCTTTCCATTTGTGGCCTTTAAGTCAGCACACGTCCTGAGAGAGTTCATCTGTGTCATGTGTTGCTCTGTGCAGCTCACAGAGCTGACGGGATTAGTAGGAAGTAAACGCGATGAGAAAGCATGAAAGCAGCTCTTTTCATCGGCTTCTCATCTTTGAAGGGGAAATAAGGAGTTAACGGGTATGAGCGGGAATTCATCTTTTTGAGCGGCCGCATTTTGCTGAATTATGTAGATGAAGGCTGATCGTAAATCACCTATAAAATACTTTAATCAATTACACATTGTCGAGGAGGGAAATTATTTTACTGCTATTGTTAAATAATTGTTATTGCATTAATAATATAATCTGCAGCATGGATATTGCATTCCAAGGTTTAAACAGTGTCTCTTTCAGAAAGACTGAGTTGCAGGCTGACAGGAAGTTGTATGCAGAAAGAAGCAGGAAGTTATTTTGAGCCGCAGGCTAAGACGAGGCTTTAACAATGTAACAGATAGCTTTAAGAAGGCCTTAAGCAGCTATGACTATTTTATACACAATGCATATCTGTGCTTATTAAAGAGTTGGAGCTCGGTCAATTAATTGGGGGTCGGAAGCTTTGTTCGGCGCGATGTTCGGACAATCTATTGTGCAAGTGACTTGGAGCCGTAGAAGGAATTGCAATACATGCTTACAAAACACTTATATATCAGATCATTTTATATTAAGGTTTTAGTAGAGGTTCTTGATTAAAACATTTATTTAGTAGAAGACATACACATAGTCTCAGTGAGCTTCTGGTCTGGTAAAAGGTCAGAAGTGCAACAGGTGAATTGAGAAAGAGCATTTGAGGACGAGACACAGACAGTAGGTGAAGAGGTGACACAAAGAGCATGTGAGGTCAACACACACACACACACACACTTTAAATTAGATTTATTTAGAGGAGAGGTTAGTTATGTTTGGCTGTAACTGCAAAATTGTCTTGGTAAAAGAGGAACCGTTTCTTGGTGTCTCGGCAAGAAAGAGGAACAAGACAAGAACTGAAAGGTAGACAGGAAGGGCTAGCCATGAAAATAGAAGATGATTTTCTAGGTGAAAAGTCATGATGATGTTGATCTGATCTATGTATAAAATGTATCTGTGACGCATGAAGGGGCGTCAGTAAACAAACCCTGATGCTATAAAATATCTGTTCATGCTTTGATTAAGTCGAAGACTACTTCCTGTCTGCGTACAGAGTTGTCTTCCCACGCGTGTATTCATTAAAATCATCGTTTGACTTCACCCGGCCGGATCGGTGTGGTTATTCTTCGATCACCTCTTGTACCCTTCCTCAATATTGAATCTTAACATTTGGGGGCTTCGTCCGGTTATTGAGGAGGGAGAGTTGGAGGTTTGGACGGAGAAATCCGGGGTCTTGGGTGGTCTGACGGGCAGACATGAATTCCAGTGGTCTAAGTGAGTGGGCATAAGCCGGCTTATCCAAAAGGTAAGGCACTACCTGTTGAATTATTTCCAAAGTGTGCCAAATTGGACATGATAAAATTTAAGTCTACTCACTGAAATTACTGGTGGATGTCTGTTTTGATTTTGATGAAAATTTCATGAGTTGAAACAGTTAGAGTTCTGCTAAGAAGAAATGAAAGCAGTAAAGTCTGCTAAAGCAGTTTGAGTCTGCCAGGAAAAAGTTTAAATATTGGGTTGAAGTCCCAAAGAAATTGAGTTAGAGTCTCAAGTAGTTTGGTAGGGAATTGGTTATTGTGTTGGTTAGAGTCCAAATTTGGTCGTAAGAGTGGACCTGAGCGGTCATTTTGTGAGTTGGAGTCTCCATTTGACCACTAGGTTGCACCTGCTTCAGTTATACACTTGTTTCGGGTGTTGATTGTTGTTTCAAAATATTATAAATTATTCTAGAACGGCAGTTCGAGTCTGCTAGGAAGCGCAGAGCCCGGAGGTTACGCTCCCTCCTTGTCGTGGACGCGCGACATTGACCTCTCGGCGAAGAGGGTTAGTTCAGTGTGGTTTAGCTGTGGGGTACAGGGCATCCCGGAATTAAGCTAGGAGTTAGAGTCTCCTTACCGTTTGCAACGGTATCTGCGCTTTTTTGGCCAGCAGAAGTGGTCTTCGGGCGTGTGACTTTAACTTAACACTTCGGGGTAAGCCTTGGCTGTGAAATGCCAAAAATAGAGCTTCAGGCAAAGTTTGGGTTGGTTGACGCTTTTAAATTGAGTTAGGGATTTTAGAAATGAGGCCAGAAACAGTTAAAGTCTTGATACTGGTTAATTGATCGCAAAAAACGGTTATGTTAAATTTGTCGAAATTCGATAGGTGTTAAAAGGTTTAAAATCTGTGCAGTTGTAAATATAAGACGTCTCTGTATTAAAAAAGATCTCTGTGGGTCGAGTCAGCAATGCACTGACTGCCTGCTGCTATTCTTAGATGAAGAGTGTGTGTGCATGCAAATGAGGCAGCTGATGCAGAGCGCATGAGAGGACTATGCTTTCGGTTTTGTGTGTTATTCAGCTCTATAACTATTGTTTGCAAATGTGGATAAATGTCTGCAATTAAAATGCTGGCTTAGTAAATAACAACATTGTGATTATATGAATGGTGACAGCGTTTCAAAATAGAATATAAGAATTGTTTGTGTTTAAAACCAACGTTTAGGTAAAGAAGATTTAAGGTGGATTTGAAGGCATAAACAAAAAATAAAAGGGTTACAGTCTGCAAGGGTTGTTAATTCATGAGCTGACTGGATGCAGAGTAAGTGGAGTGGTCATCCTGAGAGGATTGAATGATGCTCTAACTCTGTGGTCAAGTCAGACATAGGCTTTAAGCAACCATGAGCCACTAATAAGCGTGACAAATTAATGAGTATGTGTAAATTGAACTTGTTAAATAGTTTTGATAGGAGTAACTCAATGAGCACGCAATAAAGTGGACTTTTTAGGGGCAGTTTATCACTGACACCATAAAAAGCAACTTAATTAGTAGTTCAATAACAAATTGTAAAGATAACCTTTGTTATTTGAAGAGAGAGAGAAAATTCAGGTTACATATAGTGAATAAATAAGGAAATGTTAATCTCTGCGTCATTCCACACTGAAATTTCAATTGTAGGGGATCATTTGGAGGTGAATTGTGTAGGACACGGGGAGACAGAAGAATCTCCCCATGAGTTTTCAGTGTGCATAGAAATTGAGGAGGCTGAACTGGAAGCCTGCCTGGGTCGTTGTTTTTGTTTATTTGAGGGTCTGCTGGAAGTTTGTGAAAACGACCACCTTGATATGTGGGAGCCTTCTCGGGCAGCGATTTTTTTGTTAAACCTGTGGCAGGCTGTGCAACATGGAGAAAGCTTTGACATAATGTCATAAAGGTGATTTCTTGGTTTTAGACTTATTAGTACGGGACAAGTTGAGGGACCCTTGAGGGTGTGTTGCTGTAAAGTATATAAGGGACGCGCAGCGCCGTTAATGGGTTTAAAATAAATGAAAAAACACTAATCCGAGGAACTATTGGAGAGGTAAGTATACGGAGGTGAGCGCGTTGCGCATAAGGGTTGCTGGTGTCATATATTAACACTTTGAGGGCGAATAATTTTGATTGAGTGTCAACGCTTGAGAACGCGAGGACAGCGTCTAAAGTGCTGGGTTAAACTTTGTGTATCACCGAGCAGGGGAAGAGGAGCCAGTGGTTGCGAGAACAGCGAGACGAAGACTGAAACCGAAAGTTAAGCGTGTCTGGGTGACCTAGACCAAGAAGGTGGAGTCGACCAACGCCATTGGAAGAGGTAAGTCTGTGTTTCAGAGAATGGCTGACAGCTCGGGTGCGACACCTAGTGGGAAAAGGGGATGCAAACCTCTGAAGGATCAGCTTGAACAGCTTAAGAAAGCTATTCGTTTGGCTTCACCTGGAGCATTAAAAGCAGCAGAGAAAGAGTGCCAAGCGATGGAGGTTGAGGTAAGTAAACTTATTACATCCCAACAGAAAGGGCTGGGTGATAAAATACCTCTGAGCTTGGTGTTAAAAACTGAAGGAGAAGTGTACGGACAAATGCATGAGGCCCTACGTGCGTCCATAGAGGCATTAACGGCATTGGAGGTTATAAAGCAGAGAGTAATGCAGGGAGGGCCAGAAGAGGAGAATGAAGACCGTGCGACGTCATCAGAAGAAGAGGATGATAAGGAGGACGAAGATGGAGGAGCTGAACCTCAACCAAGTACAAGCCTAATTTTGAGGAAAAGAAGTGTGAAGAGAGACCAAGCACAGAGACGGCCCATATTTAAGAGCTCAAAGAGTAGAAAAGTGAGTTTTGAACAAGGAGCTCCTGACCCTGGTTTAAGTCTGCCTCTAATAGCAGGTCCAAAGAACGAACCAGTTTATCGCGCCTATAAGGTGAGAGATTTGGAAGCATTGGTTAAACAACTTCCACCAATAACCAAGGGAGAACATTGGGAAGGAGAAGAATTAGCGCTGGGCGATTTTCGCGCTTTGGCTGGACGTTGTATGCTGGGTGGTGGGTTAGCAGATGTAGAGCAGATAGCTCAAACAACCAGATATGCAAATGACCTGAAATATCATGAGGTGCAGAATGACTTAGCAGATGCAGTCCGGGAGAAGGACCCAACTCCTAACTCTGGAGCCATTCCAAAAATTATTTGGGATCCCAAAAACACACCCAGAGAGTGTTTAGCTAAAGCAAAGGAACAATGGTTGTTAGGAACAGGAATACATCCGGGGAAGGAGGGTGAAAGTAGAGCGTGGTTTCGTTCGGCAGTGCTGGCAGGGCTGCCCAATCAGGTTGCAGTTGACTTGGAAAAGAACCCAGATTTTGCCGTTGCAGACTCGGTGCAGTGGGACAGACATGTGACCCACAGACTTCAGCAGGAACAGGATTTGGCAAACAAACAAAAGAAAGAGTTGGAGGAAGCCCAGGCGTGGCTGGTCAAGTTGCAGCTGGCAGAAGCAGAAAACAAAGCAGGAGACAGAAAGGAAGAGGATAAAGAGAGCGCAAGGAAAATAATGGTGGCAAGGCCTCAGCCCGATCCTGTGCCTGACTGGCCAGATCAGGATCCGGGTCTCTACCCTGATGACCGTTGGCCCGCCAATGCACCAAGGCAGCGTCAACCAGTAGGGAATTGGGGGACCGGTGGACCGCAGAGAGGGCGTGGTGGATCCGTGAGGGGAGGACAAAGGGCTCGGAATCCGGGGAATCCTGGCAGAGTGTCTTGGACTGCGTGTCTGAGATGTGGGGCGGAAGGACACTGGGCCCGAGATTGCCCTGAACCGCCGCAGAACTATCAGGGGCGAGGCTATCAATCCCAGGCACGAGGAGGCCCACGACAAAGAGCTGCTTACAGGGGAGCACATCAAGCTCCAAACCCGAATGCAGCACCAGCCCCCCAGTACCCAGTAGCCGACTGGGGCTGGGAGGGGGAGCAATACTGACGGAGCCCGGAGAAACCGAACAGGGTGGGAACGGCAGAACCCATGCTGTCGATGACCGTGGAAGGCACTGAATTGCCCTTCCTGGTGGATACTGGAGCAACATACTCAACATTGAAAGACACACCAGTCAGTGCAACACTCTCCTGTCACACAGTTAATGTGGTAGGCTTTTCCGGGATTCCAATGACACTGCCATTGACAAATCCAGCATTGACACAGCTGGGAAAACAGACTTTGAAGCACCAATATGTGGTGTCCTCACAGGTGCCTGGAAAATCTCATGGGCAGGGACCTGCTTGTGAAACTGGGATCACCTTCAAAGACTCAATATCTAGTCCAGAACTCTGAACAACCCACTGCCGAAATCTACTGGGGGAGGCTAGTGGAAGAAGGCATTCTGAGACATTATCAGCTATGGAAACCCTGGATAATGAGCCTGGCCGTCTATTCCCCTCCGCGAGATCCTTTCCACGTTACACTCTTTTATGATAGGGAAGATAACGATATCTATCGGGAACAGTTCCAGTCTGATCTTGAGGGACAGACGTGGAATGTGCAAACACATAACATTTATGTTGGACCAGAAGGTGTGGCCGCGGCTGTGAAATTTACTGATGAACAACTGCCTTGGTACAATGTGGGAGAGGATTCAGCCCCTCACATTACATTGGCGGTCCACGAGGGTCATGGGCCAAGAGATCTGGGACCAATGGTCAAGCGGGCGCTGGACAACGCATGCTGGCAAAGCACCCAAATTCCAAACGTTTGGTATGCACCAAAATGTAAAATATATCGCATAACTTGTTTGTCCAACGATGCAGTGATCTTAGAACATAAAGAAATCTCCAGAATACATGGCAGGGAAAGAATGGATCATCCTGATGCAGTAGCTGAGCTCTCAAAATTGCCTGGTACTTTGTGGTCCGCAGGGCCCACAGATGTAGGTCTAGCTAACTGTTCGCCTGTCCTGTTCCAGCTGAAGTCTGACATACCATTTAACAGACCATAATAGAAGCACAAAACTGAAGACCAAAAGTGGTTCACATGTATTGACCTAGTGAATGCATTCTTTTGTCTCCCACTGCACGAGTCACTCAGAGATATTTTCTCATTCACATACAGAGGCCGCAAATTTAGGTACACACGCCTACCACAAGGCTTTGCACTCTCACCAGGAATTTTTAATCAGGTGTTGAAAGAGACATTGTCCCCATGTCAACTGCCAGGGGGCTGTACATTAATAGAGTATGTTGATGATCTTCTTATTGCAGCCCCGTCAGCAGCGGCCCGTACGGTAGCATTGCTCGTGGTGTTGAACAGATTGGCGGAGTGTGGCTTCAAAGTGAGCAAAGAAAAACTGCAGTTGGTCCGGCCAGAGGTAACATTCCTGGGCCGGGTGATCGCACACAGATCAGTGGGGTTAATGAACACACACAGAGACCAAATTCTGACACATCCAAAACCAAGAACTGTGAAGGAGTTGCTTTCCTTTCTTGGCTTGACAGGTTACAGCAGGCAGTTCATTCCGAACTATGCGGGTAAAACGGCCCCTTTAAGGGACCTGATCAAGAAAGTTGGTGTTCGAAATCTGAAGGCTGAATTGCCTTGGACGCCGGACACAGAGACAGCGTTCATTTCACTAAAACAGGATTTGTCAAGAGCCACAGATCTGGCCTTACCTAACTATGATGAGGCATTTTATCTTGATGTTTCAGAAACAAAGGGAGTTGTGAATGGTGTGTTGTTTCAGAAAAAAGGGGGAGGTAGGGATGTACTTATGTATGTCAGCATAAGATTAAATTCAACAGAAGCAAGGCATCCCACATGCACACAACACGCAGCAGGAGTAGCAAAGATAATTCAGAAAACAGCACATATAGTGAGGGAACACCCACTGAAAGTGCTTACTACACACAGTGTAGTGGCCTATGTGAACTCACAGGCATTCACAATGACTCCACTGACGCAACAAAGGTTTAGCAAAATTTTAGAGGCGCCAAATCTGATATTCACACATGAAGGAATAAATATGGCAGACCTAATGGGGTCAGGAGAACCACATGACTGTATTAAGAAAGCCCAGGTTGAAGGAAAAATTGAGGGACAACAGTCGGCCCAGAGAGCTGAAGTGATAGCCCTAACTCGAGCCCTGAGGTTGGCTAAAAACATGAGAGTGAACATCTACACTGACTCAGCATATGCGTTTGGAGCAGCTCATGTGGAACTGGCTCAGTGGAAGAGAGCCGGGTTCAGAACGGCCACTAATGCACCCATCTGTCACAAAAAGGCCCTGGAGGACCCAGACGAGGTAAGTATTATAAAATGCAAAGGCCACTCACAAGCAGACAGTATGGTGGCAAGAGGAAATCAGAAAGCTGACGAAGCCGCAAAGGAAGCAGCGGGCTACAAAGGACAGAGACAACTGGTGCAGGTAACCCCAGAAGAGGAGGTTAGCACTAACAGCATGGAAGAAGTTAGACAGGCTCAGGAGGAGACATCCCCAGAGGAAAAGGGGGTGTGGGAAAACAAAGGAGCCTGGCAAGATGGCGGTTTGTGGAGGGGGCCAGATGGGCGTCCCGCTTTAACGGCCAAAATGGCGGAACAAAAGGTGAATGAGGCTCACGGGCTTGGTCACGTGGGAGTGAAACAGATGGAGAGAAATTTGTGCCGATGGTGGCATCCTGATTTGAGAAGGATGATACTGGAAAAGGCCAGAACGTGCCTAATTTGTGGGGCACACAACCCAAAGCCAGCAGTAAAACCTGAAGCTGGTAAGTTTCTCATGCCAGAAAGGCCAGGAGAAGAGGTCGTGATTGATTATACCGACATGATTGATACAGGCCCAGGTGGGGTGAGGTATTTGTTGGTGTGTGTGGATGTTTTGACTGGATGGCCCGAAGCATGGGCGACCAAATGTGAAGACGCGAAAAGCGTGATTAAGTGCTTAATCAATCATTACATTCCAAGGCATGGGTTTCCCAAGAGAATTAGATCAGACAATGGTACTCACTTCAAGAATAAAGATTTGCAAGAGGTAGAGAGGATGTTGGGAATGCAACATAAGTTCGGGACGGTCTTTCATCCTCAATCTCAAGGAAAGGTAGAGAGGATGAACCTAAATTTGAAAAACAAGTTGGCTAAAATTTGTGCAGACAGGGCTAAATTGGGTCGCAGCCCTGCCCATTGCTTTGATGACCATAAGATGTTTATGATGATGTTAACTTTGTATTTCAGGTGCAGTTATAACTATTTTATACATATTGCATTTTGTGCTTTTAAAGGAGTTGTGGCTCAAATTTGTCTCTGGAGGGTCACGAGCCTTTGGCTAGCGCTATGATTAGCCAATCTACTGTGAGGATAATATGAGTTCATGAAGGATTGCACACGCTTACAGACACAGAGTTAAGAAACACACATGACAGTATTGATTCCAGGCAAAAGGCCCTAAATTCATTTAGCTTTTAACTGAACTTAAAGAAGGACCAAAGAGGAAGGAAAGCATATATTTTGGTTAAGTCTGATACATTAGAATTAGAAGGTATTGTTACATTAAGGGAGCAAAATGAAATAAAAAGGTTATACCAAAACAGGTGATAACATAGGAAATGTGAGGTTTTAAAATGAAGTTAGTGTTAACACATAGGAGTTGTTTCAAGGCAGCATTTAGCTATGATGAAATGTATACAGGAGTAATTGCTTATATGCTTAAACTTAATTGATTGAAGTGGTTGTTTTCTTTTGGAGTAGATTAACTTGCAGCAGCGACAACTTGTGCACAGGATGTTGATGATCAGATAAGGGAAAGTAGAGCGAGCAACTGGACGTGAAACCAGCGCTTAAAAGAATTTTAAAGTGATGAGTAACGTTGAAGAGTATACATAAATACAAGTCAATAAGTTAAGAAGATAATTAGGATCAGGCTTTTAATTAAAGAGTCCCAGATAGGATAAGTTAGGGAGATGCAAGAAAAGGTGTTTTGTTTCCTTTGCAGAAGATCGATCTCGGCGACCACAGGAGGGGCGAGGATCCTGGAGATCTCGAGGTTCGAGACCACCAGAGAAGGGTCTGCGTGAGGACACAATGTATTGTGACCTCTGGTGTTCCAGAGGTCAAAAGGGGGAGTGTCGAGGAGGGAAATTATTTTACTGCTATTGTTAAATAATTGTTATTGCATTAATAATATAATCTGCAGCATGGATATTGCATTCCAAGGTTTAAACAGTGTCTCTTTCAGAAAGACTGAGTTGCAGGCTGACAGGAAGTTGTATGCAGAAAGAAGCAGGAAGTTATTTTGAGCCGCAGGCTAAGACGAGGCTTTAACAATGTAACAGATAGCTTTAAGAAGGCCTTAAGCAGCTATGACTATTTTATACACAATGCATATCTGTGCTTATTAAAGAGTTGGAGCTCGGTCAATTAATTGGGGGTCGGAAGCTTTGTTCGGCGCGATGTTCGGACAATCTATTGTGCAAGTGACTTGGAGCCGTAGAAGGAATTGCAATACATGCTTACAAAACACTTATATATCAGATCATTTTATATTAAGGTTTTAGTAGAGGTTCTTGATTAAAACATTTATTTAGTAGAAGACATACACATAGTCTCAGTGAGCTTCTGGTCTGGTAAAAGGTCAGAAGTGCAACAGGTGAATTGAGAAAGAGCATTTGAGGACGAGACACAGACAGTAGGTGAAGAGGTGACACAAAGAGCATGTGAGGTCAACACACACACACACACACACTTTAAATTAGATTTATTTAGAGGAGAGGTTAGTTATGTTTGGCTGTAACTGCAAAATTGTCTTGGTAAAAGAGGAACCGTTTCTTGGTGTCTCGGCAAGAAAGAGGAACAAGACAAGAACTGAAAGGTAGACAGGAAGGGCTAGCCATGAAAATAGAAGATGATTTTCTAGGTGAAAAGTCATGATGATGTTGATCTGATCTATGTATAAAATGTATCTGTGACGCATGAAGGGGCGTCAGTAAACAAACCCTGATGCTATAAAATATCTGTTCATGCTTTGATTAAGTCGAAGACTACTTCCTGTCTGCGTACAGAGTTGTCTTCCCACGCGTGTATTCATTAAAATCATCGTTTGACTTCACCCGGCCGGATCGGTGTGGTTATTCTTCGATCACCTCTTGTACCCTTCCTCAATATTGAATCTTAACAACATTTAAATAATATCACTTTCAGTCTTTGATGCTAACTTCATGGAGACATTTCATGTTTGTAACGTTACAGCTGAAACAAACGAAGCTATGAGATCGTCTCTGTTATTATTACTCATTTTTGGTTTTGCTTCACTTGATCGTTTCAGATTTTCAACACAGGTTTTATTTTCCAGGTCGCTTAAACGTTGCTTACCAGATGCTGTGTGGTCACTTTTCTATGTTTTCTATTCTATTACAAAACATGCTGTGAGTTGGAGTTACTGATGATTCCTGAGATCATCCTCAAATTTCACTCACTAAATCTGGAGCTCAGACTCTGCTCATGGGTCTGTGAGCACCGTAACCTCACAGCAGTCGTATTATTGGTCAGATAAATTCATTCAAAATGTTCCAAAAGCCGCCAACAGCACAAACACAGCTCAGAGGTCCACTCTCATAGTGACCATGCCAGTAGTAATGCAAACTTTAAACCTTAACCCTCTGGGGTCCAGAGTATAATTGGCCATTTTTGACTACTTTTGATTTTACCTCTATATCACCTTTAAAATATGTTTTTTTGCCTTGTTTGGTATCATTATTTTCAGCACAACTTCAAATATCTGAAATTTGAGTTATTTTTTTCATTTTGGTATACTATATTAGCACAGTTGATCTAAATTCAGACAAAAAATCCAAAATCCGAGTAGAAAAAAGTTCTATTTTTTACTGTAAAACCCACAAACATGTTTAACGAATCATTTTCTTTTTTCACTCGCAAGCGGAGAGTGTTTGCTAGCGCTGTCTGTAGAAAACGCCGTTTTTGCCGTTCTTCCCGCTGTAAACGCCACTGTTTTGTTCAGAAAAAACATCGCGTGTATTTTTTATCATAACTCTGGTTTTACGTGGCCCATCGACACAATTCAAAAGCTGGTATATAGTTTGAAGTCCGCACTTTCGACCCAAGTTGAAATGGAGACTCTGAGTCGCTGCTTCTTGTAGCTGTGTCGTCTTAAATCGGTCATGTGATTTTGACGCGCCTGTGCGTCCGGCGACCCCAGAGGGTTAATGAAGTTTCAAAAGGTGAATTTCTAAAAAGCCAAAATCTGCAGTTTCTCTAACGACCAGCAGAGGCTCCAGCAGTGAGTCTCTTGTTAACTTTACAGCATAAATAAACGTTTACATCTTCTTACAAAATGTCTTTCATTTAAATGAAAATGCTTTATTAGGGGTGTGTCTGCATTTATTGGCAGGTGTGCTCAGGTGGTCACAGTTGCTAGCTGCCTGCTACACTTTACTGAACTGGACCTTTGGACCGTGTTTGTGCTGTTTGTGTCATGGTCCTGCGACCATGACTCAGTGACTTTATGTTTATGTTCTTTATTACTTTCATTATTATTCATGGCTGTTTTGGGATGGTTTGTGTTTTGGGATTTTAGACACTGGGTTCTGGGTTTGTGCTCCCTCTATTGGTCCCTGGTGTTAGTGTTCCCCTGTCTCGTCAGGTTAATCAGGTCCAGCTGTTTCCCCCACCTGTGTGTGATTTCCCAGTGTCTCTTTGTGTACTTATAGTGTGTGATTTCCTCTGCTCCTCATCGCGTCGTCTGTGTTCATACCTGGTGTAATCCCCTGCGTGCTCTCCCTGCTGTTCTCCCTTCATGCTCAGGTTTGCTATTTCTTTGTGTAGTTTCTCCCAGTTAGTTCATCCTTAGTTCTGTTTTACCATCCCCACTTTATATTGGATATTATCAATAAATCACCCTCACACCTGAATAAGTGCTGCGTTTTGAGTCCTCCTTCCGCTCTCCACACGGCCGCTGCCCCGGACCGTGACAGTACGACGCGACCACAACATGGACCCAGCAGCGCTTAACCCGTCCAGGGAGCTACGGGAGACGCTCATCGATGCCACACAGGAGCTGATCGACCTGTGGCTGGAAAGCCCGGGTGGCACGTCCCAGCGCGCTATAGAGAGGCGGCTACAGCGTCTGGTGACCGGTCTCCCATGGCTTCTGGGCTCGCTCTGTTCGTGGGAGTGGGAGTTTCTCCTTTTGGACCTTGGACTACACCCCCCGTCTGCATTCACTTTCGAGCAGCCCGATGCGGTGAGTGAGCGGGATGCATTGCTTTCCCCAGTTTCCGGGACTTTATTTTCTGGGGCTATTCAGAGCGGGATGGGAGACTGTACGGGTCGCTTACCTACCTTCGTGGTAACGGATCCTTCCCAAGTGGGCGTGTACAAACCCTCTGTAAAACCGAGAGACTGTTTCTCTGCCGCTCCTTCTGAGCCAGGACTTTATTGCCATTCTCTGGCTCAGTTCTGTGTCCAGCCACAAGCTTCCCAGTCTGCAGCTCAACCGTTAGCCTCCCTACGGACACAATTACCGGTTCTGCCGCCGCTCCAGTTAGCCACTCAGCCACCACCACCGCTAGCCTCGCTACAACCCATAGTTCAGTTAATGGCTGAGTCACAACATTCACACTATTTTTCCACCGCTGTTTCTAAGCAGGGAGACGAACTGTTTTACAACGGACCTGTTCCTCAAAAGCTGGCAACAATAGAGACTGTTGCTCACTCCGGGGCTTCCCCAGAGGCTGGGTTACTGCCCTCAGCTTACTCTGGACCCCTGGAGGCCAAGATGCCAGCTGTGAACTGCACCGGGCTGTCACTGCCTGAGCAGGGTCAGTGCTCTGCGCAGCTGCAGCCCTCCGTATGTGTGCCAGAGGCCCACGTGCCTACTGGTTTTGTTTCAAATGTGCCAGAGGCCCACGTGCCTACTGGTTTTGTTTCAAATGTGCCAGAGGCCCACGTGCCTACTGGTTTTGTTTCAAATGTGCCAGAGGCCCACGTGCCTACTGGTTTTGTTTCAAATGTGCCAGAGGCCCACGTGCCTACTGGTTTTGTTTCATGTGTGCCGGGGGCCCCAGTGCCCACTGGTTCTGTGGCTGTTTTCGCTGGGGGGCCCGAGGAGCCCGTCCAGCCTCCTGTTTCGCCTGCTGGGGGGCCCGAGGAGCCCGTCCGGCCTCATGCCACACCGGCTGCCACATCAGCTGGGGGGCCCGAGGATCCCGTCCGGCCACCTGTGGCTGCTTCTCCACCTGTGGCTGCTTCTCCACCTGTGGCTGCAGCGCTACCACCTGCTACTGCCACGCCTCAGCCTGAAGCTTCGTCCTCGCCCGGCCCGGCTTCAGCTACAGCTTCATCATCGCCTGGCCCGGCTTCAGCCTCGCCTGGCCCGGCTTCATCCTCGCCTGGCCCGGCTCCATCCACGCCTGGCCCGGCTTCATCCTCGCCTGATTCTGGTCCAGCTTCATCCTCACCTGGCCCAGCTTCAGCTACTGCTTCAGTCTCGCCCGGTCCTGGTCCGGCTTCGTCCCTGCCTGGTCCGGCTTCATCCTCGTCTGGTCCAGCCTTCGTGCCCGCATCCTCGTCTGGTCCAGCCTTCGTGCCCGCATCCTCGGCCACAGCATCCTCATCTTCACCCGCAGCGCCTGGTCCAGCCTCCGCTTCAGCGTCCTCATCAGCTTCGCCTGGTCCATCCTCAGCTTCAGCGTCCTCATCAGCCTCGCCTGGTCCAGCCTCCGTGTCTGCATCCTCGTCTGGTCCAGCCTCCGTGTCTGCATCATCGTCTGGTCCAGCCTCCGTGTCTGCATCATCATCTCCGCGTGCTGCGGTCCCGCCTTCCGTGCCCTCAGCCTCGCCTGGCCCAGCCTCGTTTGGGTCTGGAGCTAAACGGCCATTTTCTGGACCGCTGGCTAGGCTACTGGCCGGGCGCCGTCACCTGAGCGGCCGCCGTTGCCTTCCGCACGGCCGGCCCCCGGACCCTCTTCGCCTGAGCAGCCGCCGTTGCCTTCCGCACAGCCGGCCCCCGGACCCTCTTCGCCTGAGCGGCCGCCGTTGCCTTCCGCACAGCCGGCCCCCGGACCCTCTTCGCCTGAGTGGCCGCCGTTGCCTTCCGCACGGCCGGCCTCCTGAACCTTTTGTGCGCCTCCACGGCCTTCTTCGTGGCCGGCCTCCTGAACTGTCCCATCCCGGCCTCCTGTGTTATCGGGCCCCTGGCCGGCCACCTGAACTGTGTTTTGGACTCTGCTCCCCTGTGAGTTTTTTTTTGTGAACATTTGTTTGGGACTCTGGGGCCTCCGTCTTTGGTCTTGGCCCGGTCCCTCCGTCCTGGGCCCCCTGCCGCCCGCCCGGATCTGGTGGTGTGTTTCTGTGGCTGTCGGGGGCCAGCCCTTGAGGGGGGGGTACTGTCATGGTCCTGCGACCATGACTCAGTGACTTTATGTTTATGTTCTTTATTGTTATTACTTTCATTATTATTCATGGCTGTTTTGGGATGGTTTGTGTTTGGGATTTTAGACACTGGGTTCTGGGTTTGTGCTCCCTCTGTTGGTCCCTGGTGTTAGTGTTCCCCTGTCTCGTCAGGTTAATCAGGTCCAGCTGTTTCCCCCACCTGTGTGTGATTTCCCAGTGTCTCTTTGTGTACTTATAGTGTGTGATTTCCTCTGCTCCTCGTCGCGTCGTCTGTGTTCATACCTGGTGTAATCCCCTGCGTGCTCTCCCTGCTGTTCTCCCTTCATGCTCAGGTTTGCTATTTCTTTGTGTAGTTTCTCCCAGTTAGTTCATCCTTAGTTCTGTTTTACCATCCCCACTTTATATTGGATATTATCAATAAATCACCCTCACACTTGAATAAGTGCTGCGTTTTGAGTCCTCCTTCCGCTCTCCACACGGCCGCTGCCCCGGACCGTGACAGTTTGAGCCTTTGTCAATGACATTAACTGACCAATAATATGGCTGCTGTGAGGTAACTGTACAAGCAGACGGCCCAATGAGTCTGTGCTCCAGTTTTACTGAGTAAAGTTCCAGGATTTCATATGTACATATGCCCTTAGATATGTACATATCTAAGGGCATATGTACATATCTAAGGGCATATGTACATATCTAAGGGCATATGTACATATCTAAGGGCATATGTACATATCTATCTAAGCAGTGTGCTAATAATAGCATTAGCTGATGTCTTAGCAGTCGGCCCTCTCGTCCAAACTGGTCACTCCTGGTTCTAAAAAGCACCAACAAGGCAGAAATGTCAAGGCTTCAAAATCCTGAGTCCAGAAACCAGTTAATGATGTCACTGTGGCCATCTTTGATTTACAGTCTGTGATCAAGCTGCAGCACTGCTGCTCAAAGACAGACCGGCCGTCCACGAGTCAGCTGAAAACTGCCTTATTCTGGGCACTGACTGATTTATTGGTAGACGTCTAATAAACTATCCTAGATAATGGTGACTAACTCACCTGCTTAAATAAAGATTCAAACGAGACATTTTTCACATTCACTCATAGACTCATAGACTCATAGACACTAACGCCATGCAGGTCAAAGCAAACACACAAAACACCAACAAATACCATAAATTATTTACTGGCTTATTTCGATAAGTGCGTGCTGAGAGCAGCGCCTCTTAATTGCTTCCTGTCGTCGCTGATGCAGCAGAAAGCGAAGCCGAGCACGGCGTGTAAAGACTGGGATTTTACTGTCCTACATCTGTAAGTCTCACAGAGCGTGGGATCTCTATTTTTATTCATTTGTTGCTCTCAGCCAAGCACCTCATAGTGGATGTGCATACTTAAAGAGTGTCATTCATTCTAGCGAGGGCCACCGCTCCCACTAAGCCTCATTTCCCCCTCGAGCTGGCGAGTGCTTTTCTTTCAAGCGTGATCGACAGTCGCCTCACCGGCTGAAGTAATGCAAAAGTGGACTCTTGAAACAGACGAAGGGAAGAATAAAAACCGATGAATACATTGGAGCAGACTTAATTCCCGCTGCTTTACATCACTCTCTGCTTTCAGCTGTGCTCGGCTGACTGACAGGGAGGTGTTCACGGAGGGATTTGACTCACCTGGCTCTTGTAATTTGTGGGTAAATAGCTTAAATCCCTGCAGTGTGACCGCTTTGGGAGCTGAGTGATGAAGTTAGGAAACACATCCAGAGCCTGCTGCACTCAGACAAAGGGGAGCTGCACTTTGAAGTGTTTGGACCTCATCATTATTGACATCGAATCGTCAGCTTCATTAAAGAGGCTTCTCGGGTTTTCTCAGAGACGTGTTTTTCTTCTATTGCTTTTCACTTTGTCGTGTTCTGCTGTCGCTTTAGTTTGTATTCATCCCCCACATCCTGTTGACATCTTGACATTTTTCTTATTTGTTTTTGTCTGAAGGTGATGTGTTCCTGCGAGGCCCCTACATTTCCTTTGTTTTATCTGCAGACAAATCAATAGCTTGATTTTTTGAGTCTTAACACCGACTTTTGTGACTTTTATAGATTCATCTCGGTTTTGGGAGATTGAACAAAACGCTAACAGGATGCTGTTCTTGGATTTCCATTCTCCAACAGAAAACTGACTTTTAGAGTTCAGTTCAGTTCAGTTCATTTTTATTTCAAACATTTCAAACATGTGCCTTCACAATCATTACAAAATATCATTCCATTATTTGTTTGAAAAGGAGTAGGCTGAAGTATTTACTTATTTGTCCCTACCCCCTCAAGTTTTACCTCTCATTCATTTAATTTTTTTTGTCTTAAATTAAACAAACAAGTCAGCAACAAAGAGTTAAATTCCACACAGTGAAATGGTCCATGCTGAGCGAGAATGCTGAAGCACTGTTTATGTCACTGTGTCACTGTGACGTGCAAAATTACATCTGTAGTGAAAAGCTCAGCAGATGAAACATTTTATCCAAAATCGGTCTGAAAACAGACAACGTGGTTGTGATGAGGTGTTGCTGCTGTTCTGAAAACAACTTTTTATGAGTTATTGATCCTGAAAGTTTGAATCTTCTAAAGTCAGAATTTAAAATAAAATGTTTGGTTTTTTACCATGGAGTTCACAAATTTGTGATTTTTTTATCATAAATTTTCACATCTAACCTAGAAATTCAGTTTTTCACACAAACACACGTTTTAGTATCTTAGTGAGGACATCTAACTGGCATAAAGCTTGTCCTAGCCCCTTACCCAACCATCAAAAATGAATGCCTAAACCTACCCATACTCCATCTTTAACCCTGAGCCTCAGAAATGCCTCAAACTTGTAGGGACCAGGATTTTGTCCCCATAATGATCAAGTAGTAGCATGCCAATTTTGTGTCCTCACAAAGATGTCTAAACATGTACACACACACACCTCTCTGGGCCCAGTGTGCTGCTAAAAAAGAGGAGGCCTGATCCAATGATGACCTCCAGCTGTGTGGGCCGACCTCGCCCTGGCACTGCCCCCTTAAGCCACTGCACCACCCTGTCTCTGCAGCTGGGCTCCAACCACATCCCGCCACATTCCCTTTGTTTGGTTCTTTCCTGTTTTATTCTTGGTAACCTGTGTCTAGCATGTTTGGTATCTAGTTTACTTCCCTTCGTTCGACTTTCAGTGATTAGTTTCAGCTGTGTTCCCCTCCTGTTTCCTCTTCCCTCGTGACCACGTGCATTTATTGTCATCGTCTCCCCATCATCCTTTGACGTGTTGTCCTTCTGGCTGTCCTTGTTGTTTTTGCCTTATAAACCTTGTTGCCTGTTTTTGGGCTGCCACTCAACTTGACTTTATTTGTGTCCTCAGTCTTCCACCACACCTTGGACAGCTGAATCTGGCTGTTTCCAAAGAAGGTAATAAGGTTGTACGTGAGTTTTCTCAGGATTCTGTGCAGTGCTGGGAAAAGTCTTCTTAGCAGGACTCAAAATTCTTAAAATGTTATCTTTTCTTTCCAAACTGTGATGTTTTCCTGAACGTAACCAACACAGCGCCTCAAAATAAAAACTTCTGTGGTTTGTAAAACCACCGACTCATCAGGCTTCGGTTTTTATTCTCCCCCGTTGGGCGGCATACTGCCCCTCACATCAGAAATCGATGCTGAGAAGGTAACAAAGTGCGACAACATCTGGATTTGTCACAATGCTTTTGGAGAGCAGCTCTGTTTTAAACTGATCTCTTTGGTTACAGTCACCACGCAGCTCAGCCCCTCGGGATCATCATCAATGAGCAAATGTCCCGCGGTCATTCAGGAAACTGGTGTTGGAAGGAAACAGACTGGTTCTTGGTTCCTTCCAGTGCCACACCATTAAAAAAAGAAAGTCCTCTCAGCAACAGGCCAAAGATCTGAAGCAGACTAAAAATCCACCATGAACTACTTTAAGAAAGTCACCCTGGGGCTTGTGGAGCGACCCTCAGTGGCCCCTGACGATGGGGACAGTTTAGAAATGTTAAAACAAGACGTCTGCAAACACGATCAGGAACACAAACTACTGACCGCACAGCAGCATTACTGCACCAGGTTTCTGCTTTTCCTCATGACTGCTGCAGGGATCCTGTTTAGTCTTTACTGCAAATGACTGGATGTTATATTTCTTTACAAGAGACGTTGTTTTCATTTCATTTCCTCTCAACTTTAAAAAACAAACAAACAAGAAACTCAAAACAATAAAACAGTCGCCCTGAGGTGGAAACGTGAGGTCATCAGAGAAACAGAGCAGAGATAAGAAAGGACAAAAAAGAAAAGGCATCAAAGTATGAAAAGAGTGAGTTTGATTTTTTCCTTCTTTTAATCAGATTTTGATACGACAGCATGAAGCCGGCTTTATTCTCCCTGAGCTTTAAAACAGGAAGAAAACCTGACAAAGGTGCATCTGTAAGCTGTGCTCCTCTGATCAGGCCGTTTGAGTCTGCATTTTAATTTCTCTGTTGTGAATTAATACTTGTTGTAAGTCCGATACAGTAAAAATGTAACACTATATTTAGAATCAGAATCAGAATACTTTATTCATCCCGAGGGAAATTAGGGGTTACAGCAGGCAGCACGCTAATGGCGCATGCGCACTCACAAAGGAACCTTCTGACCAACTTTACACAAACATCACATTGGGCAGACATGTCAGAAAGGTAGGCTGATAGGAAAAACAACGAAAATACACTACATGAGGTAAGAGGAGGAGAAAAAAAAAACTCCACTCAGACTGAGCTCCTAGTGGGAGAACAGTTTGATAACAGAAAAAACACCTCAGCACAAAAGCACATGACTATCAACACACCATAGAAACACGAGACAAGCAACAGGGGCGGGTAAAGGGTAAGAGAGAGCCGGCGTAGACAGCGCATCCGGTCCTGCAGCATCTGTGCTGGTCCAGTTGACTGCTATCATCCCCGGTAGGGCACAAGCATCGAAGGCGTTGGAAAGGGAGGGGGATGAGTGAGTGCTTATCAGTGTAAGTGTGTGTGTGTGCGTGTCCATAGTTTAGCTGAGACAGTGTCCTTCGGCCTATCAGGCTAAGTAAACAGTCCTCCAGCCAATCCAGGTGTCCTTCATGGGGCGGGAAGAATAGTCATCACACAGTCGTTATCAGGGAGTTGTTTTGGTGGGCTCCAGCCTTGGGCCTGCAGCTGGGGCCGTGGTGTCCAAATGTTGAATATTGTTGATTTCTCCTTTGTGAGCAGCTCGAATTCTAGCACTCCGAGGCTGGTCTCTCGATCTCCCGTTGAAGAGCTGCGAGCCTCCCCATGATGGTATCAAACTTCTGTTCCGTGGTGTTGTCAGTCTTTTGATTCTGAGACCTCACATGCTGCATGACAGGAAAGTCTTCTGATACAGAAACATCAAACATGATCAAACCTGAGCTTCTTCTGTGAAGCCGGACACAGGCGCTCACGTCACACGCGGATCACGTCTGTTTTAGGTGTCGACTGGATTATTTAGGGGGGGCAGCCTCACCCCCGCCTCACCCCAGCCTCCCCTCCTCTCTGTGCCTGCTGAAAACAGACAGCTGTTCGTTTTTTGTGGTGAAAGAGCGCCCTCTACTGGCGGTTTATGGACATCTCAGCCGGTTTAACTCTACCAGAAACACAAAGTCACGCGTTCTTCTTTTGTTTGTTTGTTTGTTTGTTTGTTTGTTTGTTTTTCTTTATTTTTATTAAATTGGACCTTTAACCTAGTCTAAGCAGCTTGGAAAGAAAAGCGTCTGGACTTCTTTAAGTTTCATCCAAGAAGCTTCTTCAGTTCTACGGTCCAATGAGTCCCAGATTTAAGCTCTGTGGGAGTAACTTGGGGGCTTTCATCAAGTCAGCAAAGAGGCACAGAAAAGAAGATCAGACACCAGCGAGGGAGGATCAGAAAGACAAACACAACAACACTGTCATCCCCTATGTAGCCGGTGCATCAGAGAAACTGAGGTGAGTTTTCTCCAAGCACAACATCCCGGTGTACTTCAGACCCAGCAACACGCTCAGACACAAACTGGTTCATCCCAAAGACAAGACTCAGCAGTCCATCTGCATCTAAAGGTCAAAGGTCACTCTTTCGAGGATGCCAATGTTCACATTTTGGACAGAGAGGACAGATGGTTTGAAAGAGGAGTGAAAGAAGCATCTGTGTCCACTGTGAGCGACCATCTTTGAACAGAGGCGGGGCTTACGACACCAACTCTCTGCCATCTATAATCCAGCTTTGAGATCCTTCCCAGACGCCTTAACGCCCACTCACATCCTGGGCCATCTGACCTCAGGAAATCACATGATAGGGTGGGGCCAGGTTTCACAATGAGCTCACCTGAAACTCTGGCTGATTGTGACCCACACCCAGTTTCACACCTTGGCTCATGTGATTAGAGGATCATCGGAGGTCCTTTGTCCCTCTTGGTGGGACACTCCCACAGGGCTTAAATCTGGGACTCTTCATGATTTGACCCTAGAACTGAAGAAGCTTCTCGGATGAAACTTACAGAAGTCCAGACACTTTTCTTTCCAAGCTCCTTAGACTACGATGACCTGGATGACTGAGAAGCTTCACTGACCTTTAACCTACTGAATCCGTCCAAAACGTTTGAGCCTCAGACTCAATGTATTTGCACATTTTCAACATCAGTTTATTGTGCGAATCTTTGTATTCACATGAAAGAAATCACCAAAATCACCCTCGATAGAACAGTTCAAAACAAACGAGAGTATTCTGCTGACAGCCTCTCATGTAGTCTGCATTGATTTCAAAGAAAATCATTGTCAACTTACAAATAATTATTAAAAAAGAAAAATAAAGACTCTAATATTAAAAACAGGAGGTCTGAGCTCATTTATCTGTCGGCCTTTTGAGGACCTTTTTATCCTGGTGAATCCACGATCAGCAGCCTGCCAGAGGAGACGTCCCTGACTGAATTAGGCAGATATTCCCATCAGCTGTCACACAGAAGCTGCTGTCTCATCTTTTTAAGACACAGGACGTTTGTCATGTTCATAACACTGTATGGATAATATTAAGTGTCTCTACACTTCATTCCCAAGTTAAATAAAAGCTGTGATCAGGGTCCTGCAGACGCATCCAGAAGCTTGTTGTGAGTGTGTGCAGGTTTTATGGATAGTGTGGCAAGTTTTGTGTAAATGTGATACTGGGGAGAGGGAGCCTTGGCCTGGAGAAGAAGTTAGGCCCGTTTTCAAACAGGAGAGGATAATGATCACAGGTTTTAAAGGTCACATTCTTACTTTTACTTGCAGAGAAACAAGGAGAGGAAGGGCTGCTGAGCTGGCAGGCGAGGTCCAGGATGCAGGCAGGTGGAGAGCGGCAAGCAGAGCGAGGAGAAGCAAGCAGAGACCATAGCTGCTCTGGCTGGTTGATGTTCTTTCAAATAGAAAGACTCCACTCAGGTGTCCCAGTGACAAACTGAGGAACACAAAGTGTATGAGTTAACGAGTGTAGTCTCGACTACAATGTTTAAGCGGCCTGATTGTCACCGTGGAGATGGAAACAGTGTGGCGATGGACCGTGGTACCATTATAACCCTGCACGTCAAACGGCATGGTTTCCCCCGGGTGGGAGTGGACGGGAATCCACCAAGAAACTGCATCGGAGGAAAGACCTCGGGTTCAGTCCAACACTTCTGGACATGAGGTCATTCTTCATTGGCCTGATTTCTTACATGAAATCTGATATCAAATGTAAGATTTAGAAGAAAATATGGGATGTGTAAAAGTGTGGGGCTTCTTTAGAAGCTGGTGACTGGAAATATGTCCTTTTAGTCAGAATAAAAACATTTGTAGTTGAAGCTGCAGGGAGCTCAGAGTGTGTGCATCCATGCAAGCAGGTGTGGGAGACTCCTGCATGGAGTCAAAGCAGTGAAGATGATCCACAGTTCAGCCCAGAGGTTTTCACGCCGCAGTGCCAGCTTCTCCCTGTAGAGGGCAGTCTTTCCTTTCCAAACAGCTTTTTTTAAACCACCTGTGTTTGGCAGTTTTTGGGAGTCGAGCTTGTGTAAATACACTTGGCTCTGCATCAGAACAGCTGCCTGTAAAATAAATCTAAATGATCTTTGAAAAACCAACAAAATGATTTTTTTATTGTGGTTAGCATCATTGTGATTTAGTTCAGCAAGAAAACGTGGCTGGAGCCCACCTGAGGCCACGGGTGGAGAGGTGGAGTACACCCACCTTTGTTTCTGTGTTTTGCTCTTCATATGTGAGCTGTGAGGTGTAACACACACACACACACACACACACTCGAGGGCCGCTTCAACACTAGCCGCACACACTCGGTCAGAGCCTGTGTGCTGACTGGGTGGAGGCAGGGACGATCAGTGCGCACTAACTCTGTGTGTTAAGTGTTCCTGTATTTGTGTGATAAACAGGACTTATTCCTCATTTCCTGTCTCATCCTCCGCTCAGGTTTCAGCCTGTTCTTGGCTTTATATAATATCATAGAGAGGCGATGGCCTTACCACGGTCACCTCAGGCACAGAAGCCTCAAAAGGGGAGGAGCCAAAATAGCTATTTTCAGACAGAAGATGAGCTGAGGGCTACAGCATGGCTTGGATAAGATATTAAAGGATTATTGCCCAATATGAATAATGCAAAGCTGCTCTAGTAGAGCCCAAACTTAGAAAGATATAGCTGGAAAAGAGTTGGAGAGATCCATCAGCTCAGAAAACAAAAGCTGCTGATGAAACGTTACCTGATCGTGTTATCATTCACGATCCAAATATAAAAGACTTGTTGCGTTATGGAGAGTTAAATAAATGAATCACCGCTCATTCCAAACACTGACACCGAGCGTTTGGTTACTGTGGTTACTGTGAGGCTCAATTGTGACCGACAGGAGCTGAATGATAGACGATCTCAGAAAATATGAAATAAGGTCAGATGGAGGAGGGGGCTTCAAGGACAGATGATGACAGGGTAATAAAACTCAGAGACGAAGGACTGATTCCCGTTCAGCTGCGGACTCGAACGTATCGTTGGATTGTGCAGACTTTGATGACATGCAGTCGTTCTGCTGAAAGCCCTTGAAGAAGACATTTATATGAGACAATTTCCAACATCAGTTATGGGTTCAGGAGGTGGCCGCTCATCTCTCGGCCCTGTTTGAAGATTTTATGGTTTGTTGTCACAGGACTAAGTGTGTTGGTGGGTGGGTTCCTGTATCTGTGACCTCCATCAGAGGCTCTGTGGAGCTCGAGCTCTTTATTCTTCCTCTTAGAGCTGCTCTGTAATTCAGACATACAGTAATAACCTGTCAGGTACACAGAAGTATGTAAACGACGCTTTACCACGAGCTGCCACTTCAGCTTTCTGACATCATGAACACAGGAATCATCAGACAATCATTTGTGATGCCAGTGAACATCCTCCAGTTTATCCCCATCTCTGACTCTAATGGGCCCATTATTTCATAAAGATGCTTCATAAAATGATTTAACAAATTAAACTAGTCTCGCCCTATGACAGCTGGGATAGGCTCCAGCGCCCCCCGCGACCCTGAAAAGGATAAGCGGAAGCGAATGGATGGATGGATGGAAATTAAACTAGCGACATTGTGTTCCAGTGGTCAGCCCTGTTGTCTCACAGCATGAAGGGTCTGGGTCTGAATTCGCTGGCTGGGCGGGGCTTCCACTTGGAATTGGTTTGATATTCTGGTGGTTTTAATAAAGTTTCTCATTTGCTTTCAGACCCTGAAGTTAGTGCGACTGCATGCAGAGCTTCTGGTTATGTGCACAGTTCATCTCTGCACCCGTTTCTCAAATAGAGATAAGTGGAGGAACTGCACCACTTAGGAAACTAGCGCTGTCATTATAGCAGCTAAGAAAGAAAACCAGTCCTGTGGGCCGATGTGACAGCGAGAGGCTGCTTTCACCTGCACATTTAGTTTGAGCAGCATTTTAATCTTTTTTGTTTTTAAATAAAAATATTATTTTACTTAATATTCCACTTTGACTGACTCACATTTCACACGGAGCACTGTCTGTCTGGGATTCACTCGGATGTTGATTTGACAAAAAAAACATTTTAAAAGTCATCAGATTTATATTTTGGTCCTTTCTTGATCCTGTTCTGGTGCACTGACCTTAATGTGCACATAACTCCAAACCCACAGGCTTCACACGTGACCATCACGTGTGACACACCTTTTAGATGTGGTTTGTAATGCACACTTTCACGCTCCTTTGAATAATAACAGTATCTAGCACAATGCTTCTTCTACTAGTTGTTGTAAACGTGCTGTTTGCAGGTCTTTAAAGAAGTCAAAAAGTCGTCTTGCAATTTGTCTGCATAACTGAAACATCTCCAGGCAGTTATTTTGAAGCCCTCGTCTAAATAAAAGGTTCAGGAGCCATAACAATCAGTAATGAATGAGACATAAAAACTGCATTAATTAAAAAACAAAGGAAAAAAAACTTTAAAATTAGGTTTACTTGTTACTTGTGTATCCGAGACGTCACATCTATGAAGCCAGTGTGCCACGCAACCCATGCAGGCGCAGGGAGAACACAGAGGCACCGTGGATGGATCATCGTGGATGCCAGTCATTTGTTGGAAAAAGTGTTTGCAGTAACTTTACTGAAATTAACAAAACTATTAACGCCATTTACAAAACGTTGCTATAACTGGATTTTACAGCATCCATCCATCCGTTCTCTTCCGCTTATCCTTATGAGGGCTGCGGGGGGGTGGAGCCTATCCCCGCTACCATAGGTCGAGGTGCAGGCTACATCCGGGACAGGTCGACAGTCTGTTGCAAGTAATTATTGTAAATTTATTGTAGAGTTTGTGTATATTTTCTTTACAGTAGGGTCACAGTAAATGTAGCTGGCATTAAATGTCCTGTGAATTCACTGCTAGGGCCCAGAGCAGTAACTCCTCCCGGTTTAATGACCTTATACCGACGCTAGATGGCAGCAGCTGGAGGCAGATGCTGAGTGTAGCAGCTTTGAATATGGAAATCAGCCCCACTAATCTCAGCTCCACACATCACAGAGTGGACTTCAGCAGCACAGTGGAGGAAGTCTGTGCGTCATACGCGAGCCTGAATGAAAACTCTGGCCGGCTTTGGTCACTGGGATCATCTTCACGGTTAGCTTCTCATCTCTTTATTTCTATGAATCAAATGTAAAGGGGGCAGTGTTTAGTCTTCAGCGACTCACTTCCATCCTGACTGGGTGGAACTGCTCTGAACACTAACTGCCTGATTTCCTGCAACAATCAATCCCACTGTTTCTAATTGGACGTGGTAGCGCCCCCTCCTCCTCTTCCTCTGCTCTCCGGTTTATTGTCACTGACATTCGGATTATTCCTCACAGCAGCAGCAGCAGCCCGCTCCTCCTCCTCGTCTCCTTCTCCGTCCGACAATGCGGGCACAAACTAAGGATTTATAATTTCTCCTTCGCTTCCTCCTCGTTTGCACGGTAAGAGAAATCTTTCCTTCCTTCCTCATCTTGTTTCGCTTTGAGCGTTTCTTTAAAATGTTTTCGTGCTGCTGAGCCACGCGCACGCGAGACAGCGCCGGGCTCTCGTGTGGACGCGCAACGCGTGAAGTGGGTTACCGGTGGGAGCTTTGGTGTTGTGCACGGGCTGTTTGACTTTAACTTGCACAGAACTGAGCGGTGTGTGTGTGTGTGTGTGTGTGAGAGAGAGAGAGAGAGAGAGAGAGACACTGCTTGCGCGCGCTGGGTGGCTCTTTGGATCCGAGCCGTTTGTTGGGAACGATCAGCGCTGGATCCCCCCCCCCCCCCCGGTGTTTACTTCACTCACTGGACAGTCCGCGTGCCGCCGTGCACGCCTGCAGAGGTGACGGGGTCGCGCTCATACAGGATTTTTTGCCTGTGATTTGAGTAGAAATGATTGGCCGCTCTTCACAGGAGTAATCTGAGGTGGGCCCCCGGAGGCTCCACTGACCCCACTCTCATATCGACCCCTCTAATAGAAGACACTTACACCAGCACTTACACCCCCACCTACACTCCCACCATCTCCTCCAGAATTTTGGGTGGCATATGGCTGCTTCTGCTCCAAGGCTCACAGATGTTCGGTTGTTACATCAGCAGCCTTGTTTGGAGACAAGACGCTCAAACCGCATCCTACCTTCTGCTTCTGTGTGTGTGTGCAGAAGTGTGTGGGTGTTAGTGTCATTATGGGGGCCTGTGGCTCAGTAATTGCTATGGTCTGATCTCGTTGTGTCCTCACTGGAGAGCTATAATCCTCAGCTGAAAGTAAGCTCACGCAGAAAGAGTCAGAGTGATCCGGGATGTATTTCAGTGGGAAATATGCAAATATCCATCTCTACAGGAGGCAGCATCTGTGGGCTCGATCTGTGATTATTCACCTTTTGCAGTGTCTGCTCTCCCGCCTTCACAGGAGGGAGAAGTGATCATGTTTTTCCCCTCAGCACTTTAGAAGCAGGTCACAGTCAAGGTATAAAGCAATAATATTCATTATATTTCTAAAACTGTGGAACAGATTCCCCCAAACAGTCCAGATGGTTAAAAATAAATAAATAAAAGTTACCGTTTGAGAAGCTGCAACATTTTCTCCCTTTTTAAAAAAAAAAAAAATGTTTTGGGAAACTGCTTCAAATGTTCAGAATCAACAAACCGACAGTCCAAGCAGATTCAAACAGTTTGAGTTACACAGAAATATTAAAAGGAAACACAACAAAGCTCGGCAAAAACTGACCAAGCAGTTTATTAATGCGACGCTCAGTGTTTGCAGACAAACACTGTTGTCCCTGCTCTTGTGACTGAACCCAGTCCACGACCTTCACAAACCCCTGCAGGATAAACTGGGCCCATTAACCATCCCAGTGCTGATTAGCTCTCAAAGACTTGATTAAAAGACAGGATGAAAGCACCTGCTAGCCTAGCAACGATCAGGCTTTTTCAAAGCACGGTGACCTTCACCTTCATACGGGCTGGTTTTTGTTCACTGGGCCTCGGATGAGACTGTTGAGGTGCTGCGGTACGTTTCATTGGTTGGGAAGCCCTCCATAGGAACACCAGCTTGCTTGGCTTTAGATCCTACTTCTGAAAAATGTAGATGGTTTAACTTTTTTATGAGAGATCTCCTAATGTTTTATCCACAGCGCTGACATGTTTGGCTCACCTCTCAGCTGCTGATTTACTGCTCAGTCCGATTCTCTCAGCTACGGCCGTGAGTTGTAGGTAGAAACGATAAGAAGCAGGCTGCGTGCTGTTTCACTGGAATTCGAGTGACTGCCTGATGTATTTATGTTGTATTGTTCAAAATCGAAACAAAGTTACTGTGTCAACATACGCAGTAAGACGCAGGCAATGAGATATTACAGGCAAAATCTATATTCTACAAGCATGTAAAGATATACTTTTCTTTCTGAGACTCTGGCGTTTTCATCCCGCACACGTCTCATCTGTGTTCCTCATATTTGGATTCTCTTTTGTTTCGTTTAGTTTTGAGTTTGTTCGCGGGCGTTCAGAGGCCCATCTGCAGCTCCAGCATTCCCCAAAACCCTGTGGCTTAATTTTCTGATGTAGGATAATAAAAATACTTTTGGGAACTTTTGGACTCCAAGAAAAAAAATTACAAAATGTAAATCTGACTTCAGGTTTCTTTTCTGGAAATTGATGCAAACTAGCAGACTGATCCTGCATCACCTCTGACCCATCAGGCTGTTACAATAACAGACACGTAACAAACATGGGTAAAAATATTACATGAATCTAAATATTATTAAGGATTTTTCAGGATAAAACGTTGAATATTGTGACCGATGCTGAGCGCTGACAGCCTGCTGTTGTGGGCTTTTCTCCAGGCCTGCTTCGCAGCGGTTTGCAGCCATTTCTTTGATGTCAGCAGAAGTAACTGTCTATTTTTGTCTTTACAAATAGCTTTTATTGAGCTCTTTAAAAGCCGCTTTATTGTGCGATGTGACAGCAGCGCAGTGAACTCGTGTCAGTCTGCGGGCCTCACATTTACAGAATACGAGGCCAGTTTCCGGTGAGAACATCAGTCTTCTGCCTGCTTTATCTTCACTGCTGCTTTCTGCTGGATTAGTCGAGGATGTCGAGCGATGCCTTTTCAGTCTGGCGTGGCTGATCGTGGTATCGCACACTCACAGATGGTCCAGAGACGGCTTAAAAAGTTGCCAGATCAGCTCTGATGCGCCGACAAACTAGTGCAGCGCGTCGGACGTAACGAAGGACAACAGCTGGCGGCGCTTTCAGAAATCTGGCTTTGAAATCTCGCGTCATGTGATTGAGTTTGTGTTTTAAATGATACGTGCACAACAAATCAACAAGACACGTGTCTTACGGATACTACAAACGCCTCTATTAGTCCAAAAATCCTTTGATTAGATGTTCATTTTTATGCACAGCACTGTGGGTGTCGCAGCGCGCATTCATTTCAACAAAAGTCTGAGATCTTTTTTCTTTTCTTTGGAAAAAAAACCAAAAAATCTTTGGATTCAAATTAAACATGTAAGAAAACCACTCAGAGTAAATTATTCCATTTAAATGTTTAAAATTGTTTTCATCATCGACTCTCTAAAGTAACACCAAAGAGGCTTTTTATAAACATCTTTATTTGAATATTTAAATATGAGCATCACTAACGCACCACAGTATTTATTCATCTACAAAGAACGAACGGACCCTTTTAAAATGCATACAAACGCAACTAAACTCTAAATGAGGCAGTAAAATGTGAGACGTTTGCATCGAGATTTTAAATGATCTCAGTCAGGCTCCAGGTGATGACATCACCACCTTGAACGGGAAATGCAGTTTTCCATTGGCTGCTGCTGGCGTGACCGTGGATCAACCGTGAAGCCGAGCTCGGGTGGTTGTGGGGGGGTTCTCCTGCAGATCCCGGGACGCACGTTTTGTTTTTGTGGAACTAACGGTGTGGGGATGTCTGCTTACTGATGGTGACCGTGACGGCTGCGTGGTGACTCTGTGTCGAGCTTACATGCTCTCTGTGCCTGAACTCATGAATATGTTGTTATTATTATTTTTTTTTTTTTTTTTTTAAAGTTGTTGGTTTTTTTTTTTTTTTAATTTAACCAAAATAATCCCAACATGAGCCCAGAGAATGGGAGGACTTTGAGCTCTGGAGAAACGAAGCAGACCTGCTGGTTGTTGGCGTGTTGCGTTGGAAGCTTTGCAACTGTGAAATGTTCAAAACCCTGATGCATCATGAAAAAACCAGAGATGAGGATCCACCATCAGCCACACAACGATGATTCTCCATGATTTATTTATTATCTTTGGCCCTGAAACTTGGTCCCGTGAGCCTCTCGGCTGTGGACGTGACCGGGTCAGATCTTTGCAGCTCCTCCCTCTGTAGCCTGTGGTGATGTCACCCTGTGCTTTGTGATCAATCAACGATTTCTTGTAAACATACTGAACTCTTTATCAGAATTTTAACTATTTATGAACATGCTGCACATTTATTCATGTGCATCATCACGAAACGACAATAATTCATTGAAAGGAGACAGAAAATAAATAAATATCGATAAATTAATACTAAATGATTTTCTTTTCATGTTTATCTAGAAGCTTTAAATTTTACAAAACCTAAAAACACAGAAAAATGAACGTTTTGGACGTTAGCTGTGTGACGTAAACACAACCGAAATGTGGGCCAGAATTGAATTTTACTCTCAGTCTGAACACAATTCAGTTTTATTGATACATCACAACAACATATATTTTATATCCAGTCGTTCAGTCTGACGTCACTAGCCGTGTCTGGGTCTAAACTCCGCTGCAGGTCCATATATCAAACGATCACTATGGCATTACTGAGAGTTGAAAAACTGTCTAAAGTCTTTCATCTTTAATAAAATGATCAGCGTTCTGCTCTACCAGGTGTAACAATTGAGTTTAACATCCAGGCATCCATGAAAACCGAATTTATGACATTTAACGGAGTTAGAAGTTAGCAGGGAGTTAGCTCGCTAGCTTCTATCTAAATACAATATAGCATGTCCTGGCTGCGGGGTTTTGGAAACAAATTCAAACGTACAGCTCTGTTATCACTTCCAACATAAATGAAGACAAAGCTAAACAGCAGTGACATTTGTAGGGTTACTGAAGTTGGGCTAGCTGGTATATAATGATGTGCTACGTGACCGCTAGCGACACAGCTATGTTAGCATAATATAAACAAGCTAACTTTTTTCCCACTGGATAAAAGTTAACGTGAGTGTTCTCGGTGGTCAGGAACAAATGTAATCGCATGGCAGGATGCTGTAAAAGGACCAAACTTCAGCCAGGAGAACAACAACAAACAGTGAAATGTGGATTATTAAATATTAGGTCTCTCTCCTCCAAGTCTCTGTTAGTACATGACTTAATAATTGATCAACAAATTGATTTACTCTGCCTTACAGAAACCTGGTTGCAGCAGGATGATTATGTTAGTTTAAATGAATCAACACCCCCGAGTCATTCTAACTACCAGAAACCGTGGTATAATTCTCAGACTTTATATCTAATTTAGTTCTGAGCTCAGATAAAATAATTATTGTGGGTGATTTTAACATCCATGTAGATGCTAAAAATGACAGCCTCAACATGGCATTTAATCTGTTATTAGACTCAATTGGCTTCTCTCAAAATGTAAAAGAACCCACCCACCACTTTAATCACACTCTAGATCTTGTTTTAACATATGGCATAGAAACTGAACATTTAACAGTGTTTCCTGAAAACCCTCTGCTGTCTGATCATTTCCTGATAACATTTACATTTACAATAATTGATTACACAGCGGTGAAGAGTAGACTTTATCAAAGTAGATGTCTTTCTGAAAGCGCTGTAACTAAGTTTAAGAATATAATCCACCCACTGTTATCATCTTCAATGCCCTGTACCAACACAGAGCAGAGCAGCTATCTGAACGCTACCCCAACAGAGGTCGATTATCTTGTTAATAATTTTACCTCCTCACTACGTACGACTCTGGATACTGTAGCTCCTGTGAAAACTAAGGTCTCAGATCAGAAGTACCTGACTCCGTGGTATAATTCTCAAACACGTAGCCTAAAGCAGATGACTCGTAAGCTGGAGAGGAAATAGCGTGTCACAAATCTAGAGGATCATCATTTAGCCTGGAGAAAAAGTTTGCTGCTTTATAAGAAAGCCCTCCGCAAAGCCAGAACATCTTACTATTCATCACTGATTGAAGAAAATAAGAACAACCACAGGTTTCTCTTCAGTTCTGTAGCCAGGCTGAGAAACAGTCAGAGCTCTTTTGATCCAACCATCCCTTTAACGTTAACTAGTAACGACTTCATGAACTTCTTCACAAATAAAATTTTTATCATTAGAGAAAAAATTACCAGTAATCATCCCACAGATGTAATATTATCTACAGCTACTCTTAGTACCATTGATGTTAAGTTAGACTCTTTTTCTCCAATTGATCTTTCTGAGTTAACTTCAATAACTTCACCAGTGTGTGAATGTGAGAGTGAATGAATAGTGGCATTGTAAAGCGCTTTGGGTGCCTTGAAAAGCGCTATATAAATCCAATCCATTATTATTATTATAATAATTACTTCCTCCAAACCATCAACGTGTCTTTTAGACCCCATTCCTACAAAACTGCTCAAAGAAGTCCTGCCATTAATTAATTCTTCGATCTTAAATATGATCAACCTATCTCTAATGATCGGCTATGTACCACAGGCCTTCAAGCTGGCTGTAGTTAAACCTTTACTCAAAAAGCATCTCTAGACCCAGCAGTCTTAGCTAATTATAGGCCAATCTCCAACCTTCCTTTCATATCAAACATCCTTGAAAGAGTAGTTGTCAAACAGCTAACAGATCATCTGCAGAGGAATGGTTTATTTGAAGAGTTTCAGTCAGGTTTCAGAGCTCATCACAGCACAGAAACAGCTTTAGTGAAGGTTACAAATGATCTTCTTATGGCCTCTGACAGTGGACTCATCTCTGTGCTTGTCCTGCTAGACCTCAGTGCAGCGTTCGATACTGTCGACCATAATATCCTATTAGAGCGATTAGAACATGCTGTAGGTATTACAGGTACTGCACTGCAGTGGTTTGTATCATATCTATCTAATAGACTCCAAGTTGTGCATGTAAATGGAGAGTCCTCTTCACACACTGAGGTTAATTATGGAGTTCCACAGGGTTCAGTGCTAGGACCAATTCTGTTTACATTATACATGCTTCCCTTAGGCAGCATCATCAGAAGACATAGCATACATTTTCACTGTTATGCCGATGACACCCAGCTCTATCTGTCCATGAAGCCAGATAACACACACCAATTAGTTAGACTGCAGGAATGTCTTAAAGACATAAAGACCTGGATGGCCACTAACTTTCTGCTTCTTAATTCAGATCAAACTGAGGTTATTGTACTCGGCCCTGAAAATCTTAGAAATATGGTATCTAACCAGATTCTTCCTCTGGATGGCATTACCTTGGCCTCCAGTAACACTGTGAGGAACCTTGGAGTCATTTTTGACCAGGACATGTCCTTCAACGCACATATTAAACAAATATGTCAGACTGCTTTCTTCCATTTGCGCAACATCTCTAAAGTTAGAAATATCCTGTCTCAGAGTGACGCTGAAAAACTAGTTCATGCATTTATTACTTCCAGGCTGGACGACTGTAATTCATTATTATCAGGAAGTCCTAAAAACTCCCTGAAAAGCCTTCAACTGATCCAAAATGCTGCAGCAAGAGTCCTGACAGGGACTAGAAAGAGAGAGCAGATTTCTCCTGTTTTGGCTTCCCTTCATTGGCTTCCTGTTAAATCCAGAATTGAATTCAAAATCCTGCTCCTCACATACAAGGTCTTAAATAATCAGGCCCCATCTTATCTTAATGACCTTGTAGTACCATATCACCCTATTAGAGCACTTGGCTCTCGCTCTGCAGGCCTACTTGTTGTTCCTAGAGTATTTAAAAGTAGAATGGGAGGCAGAGCCTTCAGTTTTCAGGCCCCTCTTCTGTGGAACCAGCTTCCAGTTTGGATTCGGGAGACAGACACTATCTCTACTTTCAAGATTAGGCTTCAAACTTTCCTTTTTGCTAAAGCATATAGTTAGGGCTGGACCAGGTGATCCTGAATCCTCCCTTAGTTATGCTGCAATAGACTTAGGCTGCCGGGGGATTCCCATGATGCATTGAGTTTTTCCTTTCCAGTCACCTTTCTCACTCACTATGTGTTAACAGACCTCTCTGCATTGAATCATATCTGTTATTAACCTCTGTCTCTCTTCCACAGCATGTCTTCATCCTGTCTTCCTTCTCTCACCCCACCAATCACAGCAGATGGCCCCGCCCCTCCCTGAGCCTGGTTCTGCCGGAGGTTTCTTCCTGTTAAAAGGGAGTTTTTCCTTCCCACTGTCGCCAAAGTGCTTGCTCATAGGGGGTCATATGATTGTTGGGTTTTTCTCTGTATCTATGAAGCGCCTTGAGGCGACTTTTGTTGTGATTTGGCGCTATATAAATAAAATTGAATTAAATTGAATTGAACTGAGATAATCCATCCACAATACGAGGTTAGTCATTCATATACTGCTGCATGGGCTGGGCTGTAGTTACATCCTAAGGTTTTAAAAACTGAGCTTAAATAAATGATTAGTGGTAATAAAAGCCGAGGGAGGTCAACAGTGATCACTGACTGTTTTAGGAGCTTTTTGAGATTAAATAGAAGAAAATACAAAACATTAAATGGTAAATGGCCTGTATTTGTATAGCGCTTTTCTAGTCCCTAAGGACCCCAAAGCGCTTTACACAACCTGTCATCCACCCATTCACACACAGGTGATGGCAGCTACATTGTAGCCACAGCCACCCTGGGGCGCACTGACAGAGGCGAGGCTGCCGGACACTGGCGCCACCGGGCCCTCTGACCACCAAACATGTTAACAACACAAAAGCCATATTAAACGCAGACTACTTTAGGCCCGCAAGTAGGATTCGTCACGTCATCACTTAACGACCGGATTGTAAGGTTAACCCTGCAATAACACATACAGAGAAAAACCCAACAATCATATGACCCCCTATGATCAAGCACTTTGGTGACAGTGGGAAGGAAAAACTCCCTTTTAACAGGAAGAAACCTCTGGCAAAACCAGGCTCAGCGAGGGGCGGGGCCATCTGCTGTGATTGGTTGGGGTGAGAGAAGGAAGACAGGATAAAGACATGCTGTGGAAGAGAGACAGAGATTAATAACATATATGATTCAATGCAGAGAGGTCTGTTAACACATAGTGAGTGAAGAAGAAACACCCAGTGCATCATGGGAATCCCTCAGCAGCCTCGTCTCCGAAAACGTCGGAGTGCTTTTGAAAATATGCGGTGTCTTGATAAACTGAGCAGATATTTGAGGTTTACACAGCTACATTCTCGCCTAAAATGTGTGTTAAACGTTTATTTTGTGACCCAGAAAGAATAATAAGAGTAATATTAAAACTAACTAGCTGCCGCCATTGTTGGAAACTGAGCTGTGCTGAGCTATGAATTCTGGGACACAGCTTCTTCTTCTACGGGGTTTAACAGCTGGCATCCTTGTACATGCAGTGCTGCCATCTTCTGTTTCAGTCCGTTATTACACTCTTAAATCCTGCTACTTATTCCTGCATCTTTTGGGATCTTACAAAGCTTCAAACGACACGTCGACGCTTTTGATAGTCGACGTAATCGTGACTAGTCAACTAATCGTGGCAGCCCTACTGTTAACACATAGTGAGTGAAGAAGAAACACCCAGTGCATCATGGGAACCCCCGGCAGCCTACACCTATAGGGCTTTGGAGCGTGATGTCAGCATAACTGAGGGAGGATTCAGGGTCACCTGATCCAGCCCTACCTGTACACTCTGTAAGAACACCGAGCCACCTGCGTGTGTTAGCATTAATCGACGCTGGATGCTAAACCTATTTTTGTGTTCACCTCTAATGTGAGGGAGAGCTTACATGGCGTTGTTGGAAACCAACCAGCTGGATGAGGATGAGTGTAGCTGATAGTTGGAATACTTTAAGAATTTCCCATGAAGTCCAACAATCTCTCACATTTAGTTTTCCTGGTCCCTGCATAGCGGCGCCGCTGACCCAGCTGCCCTCAATCGGAGTCGGCGAGCTAGTCGTTCATCTCTGGTTGGTGGTGTCAGGAGAATCTCAGCTGATGGGTTTTCAGGATTCACACAAAGCGAGCTGGAATATTTTTAACTCTTGCCAAAGCAGCTTTGCCTCTGATCGTGTCACCTCATATGAATTAGTGTCAGCTCATCTCATTTCTTAGACTCGGCGTGTAATGCAGCACTGCAATGCCGTCAGAGTCCAAGTGTTCAGTCATGTCTGTACGACCGTCAGTTCAGAACTCAGCAGAGAACGAGTGAAGAGCAAAGCTGGAGCCGGAGAATGTGGCTTATTGTTTTAAAACAAAACTAATTATGAGGAGCCTCGTAATAACTTGATGATGTTTAGCGTTAAGCTGCAGCTTTTAGCCGAACGTGACAGAAGATGCAGTTTGACAGATTTCGTCTGGCTGTTCTTCCCGTCTGTACAGCGCACTCGAGTTAAAGCGGCCTCGCTCTCGGTGCACGGCGTGCTCCCACTCAGTCACTCAGTCAGCCAAACACTGCCGGCTGCATATCAACCAGCCACATCAAACGGCCCAGTGATGCTGCCGCTCCGACCTCGCTGAGCTTTAAAAGGAGTTTAATCTGGACTCTGCTGTAGATGGGTGAGCGTCGCCTGTGTGCGCGTCCCAGGGAGCGCGCTCGGAGCGAGAGGGGTGGAGATTTTAGGAAGCATACTTGCATTTCAAAGTAATGGGCTATTTATAGGGCAGACAAACAGAGTGAGAGAGAGCGAGGGGGGGGCAAAGTGTCCACTGCCTGTGGCCTGTTGTTGTTAGCATCGAGGAATGCACCAGTGGCTGTTGTGATGAGGATGGTGTGTAAGGGTTGCAGCCACAGCGTGTATGTTTTAGTCGCAGTGATTAGACTGTGCGGACACAGTCACAGACATGCACGTTTCTGGGGATCATGCTAATTTATGCTGTTGCGATGGAGTTGAAAGGTGACGGCGAGCTCTCGGGCCTAAAGCTGGCTGATGCAGCGTGTCTGTTTGTGTATTTCTAATTGCAGAGAGTTGATTTCATGTGCGTTTGTTACCTCGCTGCGTGCGTGGAACCAATCGGAGAGAAGACTCTGTGATCATCAAAGGTGCAGATATGGATCGTGCAGGGCAGCCGTGGCCCGAGGCTGACCACGTGGCTTCTGGGATGCGTAAACAAATTAACCCGGCCTGCTTTGTGTGCGAACACGTGAACGAACAGGGAGGTAGTTGAATCGCTGGATGTGCGAGTGCGTAAAATGTCAGGGCCGCTCGCTGTTTTCCATGAAATCCACGGCCCGGGAGAATCCACGGGAAACACTGATCGCTTAATTTTTTTCTGATTAAATCCACAAAAGTCCTGAGGGGGAAAGAGAGCTCTGAGACGACGAGGGCAGCAAACGCTCGAGCTGCGTGTGCTGTAACGAGATGTACCCTCCGCAGCACACGCATGTCGGCACCGTGTGTGTCAGAGGAGCTGCTGCTGAGTGAATCCAACCTCATGATCTGAATTCAGTCACAGTAACAGGACTGAGCGTGAGGTGGACTCTGAGGGGACAGTGAGGTTAGCAGGTTACATCCAGAATAACTGAGGAACTGTGTGAAATTAAACAGATGAACCAGAAAAAGGGAAAAAGCATGTTGAGATTCTCAAGAAAAAAGATTTTCTGAATCCACGTTTCTTGGAGGACTTTGGTGTGGTCTCCGACTCTGCATACACCCAAGAGGCAGCATCGCCGCACCGCCCTGCAGCTCACTGCGATATGCTGGTCTCTCTCATCCTGCCCCCCTCTCCCAGTCACTGTATATGGACCGATGGGTAAGAGTAGCAGTGATGAGTGCACTGTTTGCAGTTTAAGAAGACTCTGCGTGGACTGCTCGGCTTGGAAAAGTGTGCTTTTTCTTTTTTAAGCATCTGGTAAATAATGGAAAATGTTGACCCGCCTCGGGGCGTACTCTTTCCATTCCACTGAAAGGTGAAGAGGATAAGATCTCTACGCTCGTTGATACTCAACATTCGGACACGTTGCTTTGACACACAGCACCTACCAGGTTAATCTGCTGAGGAGCAGCTCACAGAACACGACTGAGAGCCCGCGTCGACTCGGCCAATCCAGCCGCCCGTCTGAAACGCAACGAGCCCGACCGTCACAACCACGGTGAGACTCACAGGAATCAAAGGAGCCACTGCTAAAGTCCTGTGTTTGTGTCCCAGTGGGTGAGAGTGGTCTGGGGGGGTCACCAAAAGCATATCTGCAGTGTTGGACATCAGGCTGAAAGATAGAGGGATTCCTTTCATTAACATCTCACCCTGCAGATGTCTTTCACTCCAATATTTTCTTTTTCACTTTGAAAAGATGTCCGGAGCTTTGTGCTCAGACAATTTCTTTTAAAGTCTCTTAAGACCTGCCGTGGACCACCTGTGTAATATTAAACAGCAGAAAGACAAAGTTTGAGTCTCTCTGGTGGATTTAGTGACGCATTCAAGAACCGAAGAATCAGATATTTCTTTCAGGACTAAAGTTTGTGTCTCGCTCTAACAGAAGGAGAATGTTGTCGTGTGCATTGACAGCTCGATATGAAACCTTGTTGTACTGAAACATGTTGTTCTCGTGCGTCACTTTTCACACACAAACCTTTTTATTTGCATTTCCTCATTTTATGGATTCTTTTAGTTTTCATGAAGCTGAGGTGACTCGATTGTCACATTTTTCTTATGACTTCTTCACGTGCAGAAATGTGCGTTTGAGGCCGTTACCTGCTGCGAGTGTCATAAACGTACAGAAACAAAGAGCGGAGCTGAACTTGGAGGCTCTGTGTCGGAGCTTTTAATGACGTTGCTTGTACTGCAGGGGTTTCTTGAGGAAACGCTTTATCGTTTTTATCTCGACTCCACTTAAAGAAATTCATCTTTCAGAAGCGTGACGCTGTAGGATCTTGTGGGGTAAACACACTCGCATCGATTTGTTTCTTTTTTTCCCAACACAAAGCTTCCTTGGACGAGCAAAGCTCCGTGTTTGGGTGCTTTAAACTTTATTTTACCATCCAAGTATTTCCAGGCTTTTATCTGGAATCCAGGACATGAGCTTTGATGTTGATGCCCACCAAGTCTCCTGTGTATCGTCTGTGCTGCAAACTTTAGTGGCCTTCTACCTCAGAAAAGCCCCCAAAATTGTGCTCTCTTCTTTAACCTAACCTGTTTTTAAAGGGTGAGCATTGGCTTTGCTCTGTTCTTTGCTTTCTTTCACACAGGTGGAGGTGGCAGCAGAGGTGTGTGAGGGTTTCAGATGTAGCTTTATTGCAGGAGGGTTCGTCTCCCTGGTTGAAGAACAGAAATTTGATAATGTTCACGCACAACCTGCATCACAAAAAGTGTAACGCAGCATATTCGTGAATTCAGACACAAACATTATGAAGTAGAACAAGGAGTCAGAAATAGATCAGACAGCTTCAGACTGAGGTTCTGGGCTCTGCAGCAGGAGTCTGACAGCAGCGGGTGTCGTGGGATAAAACGGCTGCTTTCTTTCTTGTTTCTCATCATCACGGGCCAGACACCGTCACTATTCTGACATCTTTGCCGGAGCTGCATTGCAGTAAATAAAGGTGAACGTTGGAGAAGTAAAGGGGAGATTTGTTGGTTTTTGAAAGCACAGCTCTGTCACAGAGTGACTCACAGAAATAAGAGGTGTCAGTAAAAGCTGTGGGCATCTGAAGAGAAAATGCACAATAAACTCATTACATTTGGATGATCTCATATTCAAGGTCATCTTCTCGGGCGTGTTCAGACAGGTCGTACACTGTGTGCTCTGTGGCTTCAAACTTGCTTAAAGGGCAGCTGTGGACTTCTCCTACAAAGCCACCCACCCGTGTGGAGGATCACGGCTGGTGATGAGTTTCCACACCTGAAGGTTTGTTCACCAGAATTTGTATAGCGCTTTACTAGTCCCTAAGGAAAGCACTTTAGGGTAGCCACAGCCACCCTGGGGCGGAGGCAAGGCTGCCGGACACTGGCGCCACCTGGCCCTCTGACCACCACCAGTAGGCAACGGGTCGTTGCCCAAGCACACAACGACCGAGACTGTCGGAGCCGAGGCTCGAACCGGCAACCTTCCGATTACAAGACGAACTCCCAACTCTTGAGCCACGATCGCCCCACAGAAGGGACAGAAGGGTTTGACGTGCTGGAGGAAATCTAACATGCAAACAGAGGAACAAGTGCAGGGAAGCAAAACAGTGTCGTCTTTGTACTGCCAGCTTTACTTTCTCCCTTTAGTAGCTTTGCATTCTTGATTGTTGTGTGTGTGTGTGTGTGTGTGCGTGTGCGTGTGTGTGTGTGTGGTATATAAATATACTAAAATACTCTTTTCTGGCATCGTTGTTTTATACTCAATTGTATATAGCATTTGTGCTCTGATTTTATTTGATTGTATAAAGTATTTTATTTTGTTCTATTGTGTACAGTTGTGTACATTATCTATTGATAACTTATTCCAGTGTTTTTCTAATTTTCCATGTAACTTCGAACTGTCCACTGCTGTAACAAAACAAATTTCCCACGCGTGGGACTAATAAAGCTTATCTTATGTTATGTCATCTTATCTTAAGCCAAGCTTTCCATCTTTCGTGTGTTTTTACTCAGTCACACCAGCCCTCTGCATGTCCTCCTTCACTACACCCATGAATCTTCTCTGAGCTCTTCTCCTCCTGCCTGGCAGCTCCATCTTCATCATCCTTTGTCCATCACATCCACCCTCCCTCCTCTGCACATGTCCAAACCCTTAGCCTCTCCTCTCTGTCCCTCTGATGGACTCATTTCTGATCCAAGCTGCTCAGTGAACATCTGAACATCTTCAGCTCGGCCTCCACCCTCTCCCAGCCACCACAGCAGCTCTCACCACCATCTTTAAACCTTGCTGCTCTCCTTCTGTCCCAAACCACCCCTGACACTCGTCTCCACCCGCTCCACCCTGCCTGCACTCCCTTCTTCACATATTTTCTTGACCGTGGGTATTTAAACTAATCAATCTTCATTAAATCTACTCCTTGCATGACTCATTCAAACACATATATTCTGTCTTGTATCTACCAACTTTCTTTCCTCTTCTCTACAGTCCACACCTCCCAGGTCCCTCACAGACTTCTCCCTCATAAAGCACATTTTAGATTTCTACTAATGGCTCTGAAGAAGTCAGCTGTGGTGAAATCGGTGCAGAGAAGAAGTCGATTGATTTCAGTCGGGTGTGGTCTCTCCGGTCTATCCTGTTCATCTTTTGTTTCCGCCCAGAAAACTGACAGAAAACGCTTGAAAATGTATTTAGTAACAGGGAAGCAGCTTTTACAGTTTTGTGTTTGGTGTTTTCATCCGACTACGCCCCCCTCCACCACACTTCTTCCAGATTTGATTGCTCCACCTTCTCTGGGGTGAAAATTGGGACTTTGCTGTTCAGTTTGAGGTTGCAGTAAACTGAGTATGAAGCAGGTTTTGGACTTGCTGTGTCATAAAACCTCCTGATTAGTCAGTAATAATAACGCACAAGCCATCCTTGAAAAGCACAGATAGCAGTTTCTCTATTCTCAGATGCATTTTGGGAAATGTAGGCTGTACGGTGAGCCCTAACTGGCAGCAAGAACAAAGTGTCAGAACGGCGCACATCACAGTGACTAGCATGCACAGTGACACCGAACATGATGCGGTTATAACAGCATAATAGCATTATTGTGCAGTAATGTAACACTGGCCGAAGTGTGGAACACGATGTCACACATGGAAACAATCACAGCTCTGCTCCGAGCGCTGCGTCGTGTTGCTGCTACAATACGTCGCATTATTCCAACTTCCAGGCAGACCTGCAGCTAACATCCAGCCCTCTGCTGAAGAATGGGCGCCTTGTTCACATCAGCAGAGCGCCAGGACAACAAAATATTTTCCACAGATGCCCTCTTACATAAGCTGTCCCTCCTTTTTATTCTTCTTCTTCCTTCTCTTCCTCACAGAAATCGAGGTCAGCGTTAATTGAAATTCAGACACCTATTAATTAGTGAGTAGACTTCTTTCTCCCGCTGTCTCCTTTCCAGCCCTCGTCTTTGTCTCGCCGTTTCATAACCGCTCCTCTCTGTTCTTTTTCACTCCTCCTCTAGCTGCTCTCATTCCCTCACTTTCAGGCCTCTCTTGATGATTGCCACTTTCGTTCGGCTCCTCAGATCAAGCCGTTTCGGTTGACGTCTGTGCACGCAGCTTTGAACAGCCGCTCTCTTCGGGGAGTTTCGCGAGTCGCTCTCCTCTGGGATGATGCTGGCTGCGGATTAATCGGCATCCAGTCCAAATCGCTTTCTCAAGCTGCGATCCGCTGGTTATTTATGAGACAGCCAGTCAGCTTGTTGTCAAGCAATTTGTTAATTAAAGGAACTCTGGTGGACTGAGAGATTAAAGTCAAGTGACGGGAAATATTGCCGGTGGAAGTGATTATTCTGCTGACTGAGCCGCTGACCTGCAACCATTTCTCATTCCTGTTTAGTGCTCAGGCTTTGCAGAAGGGATTTTAAAGTCAAAATCATCGATTGTTGATCTTGATTTAAGCTTTGATATGTTTTTACTAGTGAACCTGATAACAGTCACCGTGCTGCCGTCTGACTGCTCTGTGCAGAAGTGTGGTTTTCGTGTTAGATATTAAACCATCCTTCCTGCAGGCTGCTGTTCAGCAGGTTTGTTTCTGAGGATGATTGAACAGTTTGCTCTTCAGTTTTTACCTCAGGACAGATTAGGACAGCAGGTTGTTCTGGTCTTAATGACCAATCAGCTTTGCCTTTCATGGCCATGAAGACCAAACATTCGATTTTAATACATCAGTCAGTTTTGATTGTAACCTGCCCATTTTCCCCTTCCAGCGGCAGACAGCACGGGTGGTTTGCTTGGATGGCAGACGGCTGCATGGGTGTGTATTGTGCTTCACTGTCTTGTCAGTACAGACGTGAGAAACTGGAACAATTTCTGCATTTCAGAGTGAAGCGAAGGTCACTATGTGTCAGAACGTTAGCTTCAACGGTCTGAAATATCACCCAGCTCGATGATGAGGTGAAAGAGTGAGGCGATGTTCACAGTTGTGGTTGTGGTAGTAAACCATTAGGGGTGCAACGATACTCGTATCGATATTGAACCGTTCGATACAGTGCTTTCGGTTCAGTACGCATATGTATCGAACAATACAACATTTTTAATTTATTTTATCAACTTTCCTTCTGACGATGCTGTCTGTGTTGAGCGCTCAGTGGGTCTGCACTCGACAGTGCAGCCTAGGCGGAGTAGTCGAACTCAGATTCACTGAGCGCAGTGCAAGCTAGCGAGACAGAAGCTAAGCTCGTTGCAACATGGCAAACTGAACCTCCCCCACCCTCATTCAGATCTGGCCTTTGGAACTATTTTGGTCTTCATGTGACGTATGACCCTGAAGGTAAGCGAGTCATGGACTAAAGTAAAACAGTATGTTGGATGTGCCACGCAATGCTCAATTACATGGGTGGGAGCTAGTGCGTTAGCGCAGTTAGCTTGTTAACGTGTTGGCCGTCCAGCCCCACGCACGGGGCGATCGGCGGTAGCTCGTTAACGGAGATTTGCCGTGTTGTGGCGTTAACGTCATTTCAGATTTACGCTGACAGCACTAGTGGGAACACAACGAATATGACTGCACATTTATGCCGACAGCATCCTAGTGCAAAGACAAGTGGAAGCAGACAAAAACAACAAGCAAGCATGCTACAAACTTTACTCGAGTCATTTAGACAGCCGTTAGCACAGGATTCTCCTTATGGGACCTGATATGTTTAATATGCTGCTGAGAATATAGCCCAGAAGAAGCGCCTCTACCTGCTGTGTTCCAGCTACATGCTAACCAAGCATGCTAGCTGTCAGATTTGGCCCTGCAGCTCTGATGACTCATGACAAATGTGGATGGTAACATGTTAAGTTAGTTTGGCTCTGGGGGGTGTAGATGTCCGCTTTAGTGTCTGACTTAAATGAGTCTAATTAGAGCTGAGAGGAGGGGACTCCCCGCCTCCTGTGTTTGACGGCGTGGGACTACCTCCCCTTCACCTGTGACGGGGAGGTACAGGTGAAGGGGAGCAAAGCTCGATGGAAGTTTTCTGAGGTGTTGCCAATGTGATGGGGTTGGTGATTATTCATAGTTCTGTCTAATGGCTTGTATGAACCTCTTTCCTCCATCACACCTGTTGCACGTTCAGACATGCTGAGATTTTGGCTTTCGAGGAAATTTCCTGGAAAATGCTGATGCTTCCTCTGGCAGCGTAATTTCAATTAGCTTAAGGGGAAATCTTTTGATCCAAAGGTGGAATATTTTCCGTTTACTGCCAATCATTATTGTTGAAAAGAGAGAATCAGAGAATGTTTAAACGTTTAATAATGAATCTGTTATTATGAAACAGCTGCCAGCACGTTAATAAGTGCTCCATTTTTGTGGGACCAGCTGACCGGAGTGAAGCTCGTAGCTTTCAACAGGCTTTCTGTGTCGTATCAGGAGTTTATCATTACTGTCAGTATTTCCTCTGTAGCAAACACACAGCAGCAATAACTGCTGGTATGAAGAGAATGATTAGAAAACCAAGAGACATGAAAGCAAAATGCTTTTTAAATAAAAACAGCAACAAATCCCATCCTTGTTTTAGCTTCAGGCTCCTGCAGATACTGTGCGTGACTGTCTGCAGTTAGTCTCAAATATCTCATGATCGCCCCGTGGAAGCATCCACTTCTTTTTTGTTTTATTGCTTTTTGCTCATATAAAACATGTCCTGAAATTATTCCACCTTCTTTGCCGTAGTGGAGAAACCAGTCATCATTTCCTCCGTCTTCCTGTTAGACTTTTTTCTTTCTAGTGCGAGCAAACCCATAATAAGAGCTTTCAGAGCATCGGTCGATTTATTGCTGCTCTTTCCGAGTTCTGTTGGTTGCAATCCTGACTTCAGTTATGAGTAAACCTCCTGCCCCTGTCATGACAAAGCAGCTTGCATTGGTATTGACCGGATGTACGGTCACTAATGGATGTGAAGACTCTATCATTCTGCCTTGCACAAAAGCAAGGGTTCGCAGAAATGCACTCAGCCTCTGAGAGTGCACGAGGGAGCTTGGCCCGTGAGCTGCAGCGCCTGAAGGAAGGCCACGAGTCTGGTAGAGAGCCTCTTATACTAATGCACTTAGTCTCCAGAGAAAGCTGCGGAGAAGAGAGAGAAATGAGAGAGTGGAAGGAGGTGGCGGTTAAAAAAACTGAGAGAGCTTGAAAGCAGGAGGAGACGCGTGCTTTTGTGTGGAAACTCGCAGTGTTCGAGGCAGATAAGGAACAAAAAGACGGCGGCCGGGGGAAACGTGGAAAAGATGCGATCCAGGAGATACGGCAATGAGCCCGAGAGTAACGGTGGCAGTAAGCCATCAGATAGCAAAGGTTGGAGGTTAATAACTCAGTGAGGAGACAGGTGGAGGGCAGTCTCAGCGGAGCGAAAAGAGCTTATGATGAGTGACGTTTACGATCCCGTCCTGCTGAGGGGATGTAACACGACACCCTGCAGCCGGGTTCACCTGTGAGGGTTCAGAATAAAACACGGATGACCAACATACAGTCGAAACATCCCAGCCTCGTGTGAAACGCTAAAGCGTCACGAGATGCCGGCACCAAGCCGTCAACAGGTCCTTTCACCCTGGATCGTCAAGTCCGGTGTTCTCACGGCTCTAGTGAGCCTCGCCCCCGGCTAGCTATCGAGCTAGTGGGTAACAGACGTCTCCGAAAACGTCGGAGCGCTTTTGAAAATATGTGGTGTCCTGATAAACTGAGCAGATATTTGAGGTTTACACAGCTACATTCTCCCTGAAAATATGTTAAACGTTTATTTTGTGACCCAGAAAGAATAATAAGAGTAACATTAAAACTAACTAGCTGCCGCCATTGTTGGAAACTGAGCTGGGCTGCGCTATGAATTCTGGGACACAGCTACTTCTTCTTCGGGGTTTAACGGCAGCTGGCATCCTTGTACATGCAGTGCTGCCATCTTCTGTTTCAGTCCGTTATTACACTCTTAAATCCTGCTACTTATTCCTGCGTCTTTTGGGATCTTACAAAGCTTCAAACGACGCGTCGACTATTAAATCAGTCGTCGACGATTTTGATAGTCGACGTAATCGTGACTAGTCGACTAATCGTGGCAGCCCTAGTTCCAACGTATTGTAGGGAAGCTCAGATTAGATGAGGGAAAAATGAAACATTTCAGCTTGCTGAAGGAAAAAAATACAGGAAGTAAAGAGATCAGTGTTCATGAATATTTGTGCAGAGAGGCCTGAAAAAGCAGAACAAAACGAGCCGGTGTGCTATCTTGGATCTGGCGTGAAGCACTTCTGAGGTCCTCTGTTCTGTTTCTCTGCACCATTTGATATCACACAGCCCCACACTGAGCTCTGTTTTGGCACACATCAGCAACTTTGAGGTTTTGAAGCCCAGTTTTGTATCCTGATTCTTGAGGCGCTTTGTGAAATGGAGTCTCGTTATGAAGCTCACTTCCTTTCTGCAGAGGACGAGCGTGTCAGATTAAGCCCGAGCCCTTCTGTCTGCCTCGTAACACTAACCGCTAGCTGTCTTCTCAGCACGCCGATAGTATATTATAGAGCTAAAGTGATCTTTGTTCGGGTATTATACTGTACCCAGGCATGTGAAAGAGAAATTTCCTTTTGAGGGACTGTGCGCTTGTCACACAGCGGGACTGAAGAGGGATTGTTGCCCTGGCTGTTTGTTTCCTTCTTTCTTTTGTGCAGGATGATTTTTTTTTACCTATTTTTGTGCGCAGTCACCTTTTGTTGTCTTAAAGAACTGCATAAAAATCTCTGCACATTTGGACAAGCAAGTAGATTTCATCTCTTTGTTTGCTAAGCTGCTTTTTGTGGTACGCTGACATGCTGCTGGTCAGGTCTGTGGAAAGCTTCAAATAAGGTTCCACTTTACTGCAGATGTTCCAGCCATGTTCCTGCTTTGTTTCCTCAAAAGGAAAGAGCTCCACGATCACTGCGTCCTGTGTTTGTGCTGAGGTAACTCACAGAGTCTTTCGGCATGTTGCGGTAGAATCGCGAGCCGTCGCCGTTGTTTGCCGAGGTGGATTTACATTTCAATTTAAAGAAATGACATGCTCTCCCCTCTCCTGTTATCTCTGTCAGCAAACATCAAACAGGACTCCGGTTTACTCGAGGTTCTCGAGGCCCTGCTGGTCGGCCTATAAAGCCAGCCGCGCTCTCCTCTCATCCGCATAATCGAGTTGAACACTTGCACGGCTTTCTCATATCTTATGTAGGAGCGAGCAGCCACTCGGATGCTCTCACAGCCCGGGGATCTGGGTCAAACAGCCCCGCCGATAACACTGAAGGGGACGGCTCACTTTAGTTTTTTCCTTTTTGGAGTTAAAGCAGGAAAACATCACTAATGTCAGACTGGGTTTGTTACCGGATCCAGCTCGTAGTCATTCTGCTGTCTAAAAAATCATTTTTTAATATTTTTTAAAAAGTCTCTGCATCATTTGAATCGTCATCTCTGGGTTAGCAGGCCTGAGATGCTCTGTGGTGGAGGCTGGGGGGGTCCATGTTGCCAACAGATGGGGTCAAAAGACAAGCGGCTAACTGCGGCTCCAGCAGCTGCTGCACATGTTCAATTTATGTTCTGTTAGGATGAACACTTATGTCAATGATGTCGGTGGCTGGCTTTGTGACAGGAGCCCTGCTGCCGTTTGTCACCAATCAATAAAAAGAATCGAAAAGGAAAAAGATGAGGAGCGGAAAAGGGCCCCGTCCACCGTTCCTGCATTCAGCTGTAAACAGAAACAGTCCGAGGACTAAATTCGATCAAATACATGGAGCCGTGGTGCTGCAGGTGATGGATGAGGAACGTGCTGCCTTGAACTCCGCGCAGCAGGCGACGTGCACGGCTCTGAAATCGTGCCTCTTTGTGCCTGGAGCATCATCACTATGGAAACGGACAACAATGTGTTGGTTTGAAAACACGAATCTTAACATTCGAGTCATCCGTGATCCGAGATAGGAAACGGCCTAAAGGTAAAACAAACGGGAAGATTAGACATGGATCGATAAATCATAATTGGAAGAGAAACCTTTAAACAACCTTTTTAGTGCCGCAGACAAAACAAAACAGATTTGTTTTACTTATTTAGACCAATTAATTATTATAAAGTGGTTTGATTTTGCAGCCTAATCCTCTAATAATCTAATCAAGTAATAATACTGAGTGTTCAGAATAAGGGGAATAGGGGGCGTGGCTGTAGCCCTGGAGCCTGTGGTAGGCACGCCTGCAGGGTGAGTCTGACAGTAGGTGCCTCTCTCCATCGCTTACAGGACGATTATTAAACAGATCAATAAATGCTTTTGTGATTCTGGTTGATAAGAGACCAGATAAGAGACCTAGTGACTGATGCCAGTCACAGGTGGCATCAGTCACTAGAGAAAAATGAGTTTTCCCCTACCAAGAAAGGCTCTCCAACCTCTTGCCAACCAGCTGGCAAGTGGTCCTTGCTTCTGTGAGGTGAAACTGGTCGTAGCTACTGCACAAAATTTTTCTGCATTGCTTTAGTTGCATATTCCCGCAGCCACCCGTCGTTTGTATGCAAGATAACAGCTTGTCTGCAACCTACTCGCTGAGTGCTCATGAAACAGTGACAAGTGGGAAGTGGAAAATGAGAGCCCTGCCCTTCAAAGTAAAAGCTGCACCCTTGAATCATGTTGTTTCCAGCAGTAAGGCCCAGCTGTGTTTTATTGCTGCTCTGTGTTGGCAAGTGTTTGCAGACAAGTTGGTGCTGTCCATACAACCTGCTAGCAACCAAAGCAATCACAAGGTGGTTTTTGGTGCAGTGACCAGTTTGCAACCAGTTTGACTTTAGGAGGTTGCTGCATATTCACCAACCAGTTGGGGAATACTAATTTTCTCGTCTCGTGACCAGAGCTGGCAGCAGGTCACTGGTCTCTGGATGACTGAGGCCTGAGGCCACGTGCAGACGTGCAAGTGGTTTAGAAATGGTTTGAGTGTACATGCAGTCTGACCCTCGTGGTTGTGTCAGTTCTTTCTCCGGATCAGGACTCCAGGCTGTTTTCATGCTTGTTTTGTCTCATTAGAGGTTTTATGAAACATAATGTTGGATCAGTATTGCTCTGACTCTTCCAGCACCTTCTTTGATTCTTTTTCTCTGTGCAAGCTTGTGTTTCAGACTAGTGTTTGTGACTGTAAGTTTTTCCTGCTCGTCGACTCAACAGCTCTTCAGTTTTGTAATCTGTCGGTTTGTTGCCCACCCACTGTGACACCACTTCTGAACTCCAACTTTTGCTTTAGCTGAGTGTATGTTTCATGGTTTTTTGATTGGAGAAACAAGTTGCACCTTTGCACCTCAGAGAGAATCAACATTTGGGGGATGAAATGCTAAGAACTGGATACAGAAACCTCACAGGATCGTCTGTTCACATAGAATCATTTCAGAGTGAGGAGATCGGGCCCTTTAAATCTACGTGTCGTGTGCTGATGGTGACTCATTGATCCGTCCAACATAACCTTTTGCTGTGAATCCACATCAGGACAAAAAGTTATTCCTGCTCATGTTTGCATGTTGAAAATCTCATCGACCGACAACATGAGCTCTGTTTTCTGTGTCTCGTTGGCTTTGAGTCTCCGGTGCTCTCTTTGTGACGGCCGTGCTGATTCCTTTTGGAGGGTGAACCCATAGCTGCATGGCTGTCTCCAATCTGATGGTGGAGTCTGCAGGTTTTATTCTCAATGGACTTTAGATCACCACGCTGTCTTCTCTTTCCCCTCACATCCCAGCCAGTCGTGGTGTATTCCTGCTCCACCCTGAGCCTGGAGGATCCTTCCCGTTTGTCACTTGACTCACATTTCAAGTTCAATAAAGTTCAATAAATGCATAATGTTTACGTTAACAGGCAATCATGTTAGATGACTGAGATTACATTTGTTGATAAAATGATCACAATTTTAGCTTCAGTCGAACGTTTCCTCTGGATTGTTGACAAACTCGCATGTGATCCGTTTCCAGCGAGACACAAATATAGAAAATTGCACAGGGTGCTTTCTGGCCATCAGGCTGCTTTTAATAAAACGGCTGAATGAAATCTGCACCTGTTCCTGCCACCGTGTCATCACGGTGAAGCTCTCTGAAGGCTTTTATTTACCAAGCGTCTGGAAATGGCTCTTTTCAATCACGTAGAGCCGAGCGTGTGCGTTTGAGGACATGCCTGTGCATTCATTACTGAGCGAGTGTGTGTGATGTATCTGACCTACGGTTGACACACAAGCTCTGCTGATTCCCTCTGCGATGCACGAACCGAGATGAGTCTCGCTTGTGAACATATGAGGATTGAGCTCAGAGGCTGTGGGTGGAGCTTTGGCCTGTTAAGGTGGATGAAGTCTGAGGTTTGTTTCAAAGTAAAGTGTGAAACGTCTGCGGTCTAACACAGACTTTTGTGTCTTTCGTGGTTCTTCTGTGTGATCGACGTCCCTCAGCTGCTGGTTTCACACTGATGATGTTCGTCGATCCTTTGCCACGGAGCTCCTGTGTTTAGGACAGTAACGTGGTTTCAACAGGACGTTGTGGGTGCAGATAACTCGGTGTTTACACGTGGCTTTAATAAGTCTGTGCTTCTAACTGATTCTGTTTGATATAATTCTTCCAAGTGAGCAAGTAAAAGAAGCTGCGTCACTACATTTACACTCTTTTCTACAGTTCGCATACCGCCACAACAGGTCCACTGATGATGCCATAGCCCTGACACTACACACTGCCCTGTCACACCTGGAGAAGAGAGACACGTATGTGAGGATGCTGTTTGTAGATTACAGCTCAGCATTCAATACCATCGTTCCCTCGAAGCTGGACAGGAAACTGCAGGATCTAGGACTGAGCAGCTCCCTCTGCAGCTGGATCCTTAGCTTCCTGTCTGACAGACGCCAAGTGGTCAGACTGGGCAGCATCACCTCATCCCCCATCACACTGAACACTGGTGCTCCACAGGGGTGTGTACTGAGCCCTCTCCTGTACTCACTCTACACCTACGACTGCACAGCCACTAACAACTCCAACATCATTGTGAAGTTTGCAGACGACACTACAGTGGTGGGTCTTATCACCAATGGTGATGAGACGGCTTACAGGGAGGAGGTCAGCGCCCTGACCCACTGGTGTCAAGACAACCATCTCACCCTCAACGTCGCAAAGACAAAGGAGTTGATAGTGGACTTCCGGAGGTGCAGAGAAGTACACACCCCCATCACCATCAACGGCGCTGCTGTGGAGAGAGTGAGCAGCTTCCGGTTCCTTGGTGTACATCTGGCTGAGGATCTTACGTGGTCAGTACACACAAACAAAACAGTGAAGAAGGCGCAGCAGCGCCTCTTCTTTCTCAGGAGACTGAAAAGATTCGGCATGAGCCCCCGCATCCTCAGGACCTTCTATCACTGTGCCATTGAGAGCATCCTCACTGGATGCATCACCACCTGGTACAGCAACAGCACCGCCTACAACTGCAAAGCTCTCCAGCGAGTAGTGCGGTGCTCTGAACGGATAATTGGAGGTGAGCTTCCCTCCCTCCAAGACATCTACAGGAAGCGCTGCCTGAGGAAAGCGGGGAGGATCATCAAGGACTCCAGTCACCCCAGCCATAAACTGTTCAGACTGCTTCCATCAGGAAGGAGGTTCTGCAGCATCCGGTCCCGTACCAGCAGACTGAGAGACAGCTTCTTCCATCAGGCCATCAGACTGCTGAACACGTCATAGACACCTCAGCTTCACTACTGGAACTTCAACATTATGCACTCCACACTGTATATAAATGCCACTGTTTTGCACATATTCAACTCTGTATATTTTATTTTATTTATTTTATATATTTTATTTATTGTTTACTCTATTTAATTTGTAAAATATGTGTACACACACACACACACACACACACACACACACACACACACACACGCGTAGAAAAATATTTAGTATACACATCCAGAAATGCATATACTATTATATATTGTACATATATTTATTAGTTTCAGATGTAGCCATTCTTGTATTTTGCTTGTTTACATTATTGTATTTTGCACAACTCTGTTGCTTGTGAAGCTCGCACACAAGAATTTCACTCACATGTGCTGTACCAATGTACCTGCACATGTGATGTGACAATAAAAGTGATTTGATTTGATTTGATTTGAGAAAACAAAAGAAAACAATTCTTCCACACTCGCTGCACCTTTTTAGGAGAAGGACTTTATTAATCCTTGGTCAGTACCCTGGATTAATAAAGACATTAGCAATCTAGAAATACAATCCCAGAGGGCAGAGATGGAAGACGACGAATCTTCAAGTATGTTATCGAGAAGTTAAAGACTCACTAACAGTGATCAGGCTCACAGGCTGTCTTTTAAATCCTGTGAATTTAAATCAGAAATCAGCAGCAGAAAAATAACAACATAAAATCCAAAATAGTGGTTCTGGATTCTTGGTAAATGGCCTGTATTTATATAGCGCTTTACTAGTCCCAAAGGACCTCAAAGCGCTTTACATATCCAGTCATCCACCCATTCACACACCCATTCACACACTGGTGATGGCAGCTACATTGTAGCCACAGCCACCCTGGGGCGCACTGACAGAGGCGAGGCTGCCGGACACTGGCGCCACCGGGCCCTCTGACCACCACCAGTAGGCAACGGGTGAAGTGTCTTGCCCAAGGACACAACGACCGAGACTGTCCGAGCCGGGGCTCGAACCGGCAACCTTCCGATTACAAGGCGAACTCCCAACTCTTGAGCCACGATCGCCACGATCGATTCTTTTATCGATGCGCCCGGCCCAGCCGTTTCTCTTTCATGCCAGTCTCTGTGGATGAGCTTGTAAGTACTGAGCCACGACTGAAACGCTCGTCAAACAGCGTTGATAACATGCTTCCAAAATTTCTGTGTGAACTTCTGGATGTCACCGCCCTAAGACAACAAGCTTGGCCCTCCATCCATCTGACTGCAACAAGGGCTGTTCGAGATGAGCTGCGATAAGACGCACAGCAGTCCTGACGCTTATGAGGGTAACAAAGGATATTTAAAGAATTATTGATTCTGGTGAAAAGGCTCTTCTTGTCCTGTTTGACTGCAGTGCAGTGTTTTGATACAGCAGACCATAAAACTGATGGAGAAGCTACAGCACTGGGTTGGCATACTGGGACAGCTGTGGGTTAGGTCATATCTGACTGTTTCTGGTTTCCATTGGCGACCACAGCTCAAACCGTGGAGCCGTTCGGGGGTCTGCACTAGGACCCATCCCTTTGTCGTTCCTTATGCTTCTATTGGAACATATTATTTAAGGGAAATAACATTTGTTCCGCTGCTATAGTGATGACACACAGCTCTATGCCCCAATGAAATTCACTGAATCACCAAACCTCTCCAAACTTAAAAACGATCTAATTGATATTCCGAAATTTATTTATTTTATTTTTTTTGTCCAAAAAAACCAAAATGTTCGTTATTGGTTCAGACAAGTTGCATTAGCATCCAGTCCTCTTTGTTCCTTTGTAGAGCTGGGCGATATAAGATTTTTTCATATCACGATATGTTTTTTTCATTTCAGGCGATAACGATATCTATCACGATATAAGCCAAATAACTATATTTGTAAGATTTAAATGTGCCGTTGCTCACAAGTAAAATGTGAAATAATCAGCAGCTTGTTTTGATTTAAATATTTATTTCCCATAATAAGTTCAACAGGGTAGATGTAAGGCAAGGCAAGGCAAGGCACGGCAAGTTTATTTGTATAGCACAATTCAACAACAAGGTGATTCAAAGTGCTTTACAGAGACATTAGAAACAAGAACAAATAAAAAGCATGATTTAAAATTGATTAAAACAAGCAAATAAACTAACTAACTAATTAACAAACAAACAAACAAACAAACAAAACAGTATATAAAATCAAAACAGATAAAATCAGAACAGTAGATAAAATCAGTAGTTAAATGTAAGTTTTGAAATTTAAGCTTAAAGTGTGGATTTGGTGCTTTATTCAAATGCAGCTGAGAACAGGTGAGTCTTCAACCTGGATTTAAATAAACTGAGTGTTTCAGCTGATCTGAGGCTTTCTGGGAGTTTGTTCCAGATATAAGGAGCATAAAAGCTGAATGCAGCTTCTCCGTGTCTGGTTCTGACTCTGGGAACTGATAAAAGACCGGATCCAGATGACCTGAGGGATCTGGATGGTTCATACTGGGTCAGGAGGTCACTGATGTATTTTGGTCCTAAACCATTCAGAGCTTTATAGGCCAGCATCAGAACTTTAAAGTCTATCCTCTGACGGACAGGCAGCCAGTGTAAAGACCTCAGAGCTGGACTGATGTGGTCCACTTTTTTGGTCTTAGTGAGGACTCGAGCAGCAGAGTTCTGAATGAGCTGTAGTTGTCTGACTGATTTTTTAGGTAGACCTGTAAAGATGCTGTTACAGTAATCAAGCCTACTAAAGATGAATGCATGGACTAGTTTTTCCAGGTCCTGTTGAGACATCAGATCTTTTATCCTTGAAATATTCTTGAGGTGATAGTAAGCTGACTTTGTTATTGTCTTAATGTGTTTTTCTAAGTTTAGGTCTGCATCCATCACTACACCCAAATTTCTCGCCTGGTTTGTGGTTTTTAGATGTATAGATTGAAGTTCTCTGGTGACCTGTAATCGTTTTTCTTTGGCACCAAAGACTATTACTTCAGTTTTGTTTTTGTTTAGCTGGAGAAAATTGTGGCACAACCAGTCATTAATTTCCTCAATGCATTTACCAAGAGCCTGTACAGGGCCTCGGTCTCCTGGTGACATTGTGATATATATTTGTGTGTCATCTGCATAGCTGTGATAGTTTATTTTGTTGTTGTTTATAATCTGTGCCAGTGGGAGCATGTAGATGTTAAACAGAAGGGGTCCCAAGATGGAACCTTGGGGAACTCCACATGTGATACTTGTCTGCTCAGATGTGAAGTTACCTATTGATACAAAGTATTTCCTGTTTTCTACGTATGTTTTGAATCAGTTTAGTACAGTTCCTGAAAGACCTGTCCAGTTCTCCAGTCGTTTGAGTAATATGTTGTGGTCAACTGTATCAAATGCTGCACTGAGATGTACTTAAGGAACACGAGACTTTTTCAGATAAATAAAGGCAAATATTGCAAACTACACAAAAGGCAGCCGCTAAAGCGTTTAAGTTTCAAAATAGAACAAACGAAACAGACTAAACTGTCAATTCCACTTAGAAACAAAATATTAATTCTAAAAATAAATCTTAGTTTGTTTTACAGAAGAACAGACAAAACTGACTAACTTTTGTCAATATCAAATAAACTGAGAACTAAAAGGAAATTCTCAATCTCTCCTTGTTGTATAGCTGAGCTTTTCAAACAGTTTTAACAGTTACTTTAGTCTGACAAAAGCCGAATGACGAATCAGCGCTTCCAGTCAGAGACTGAGCTGCACCGCTTTATTGTATTTCCAGACTTGCTTTCGGCACAATTTACAGTGAACGCTACTCTGTTTGACTTGAAATAGCAGAAATACCTTCACACTACGGAACTTCTGTGGCTCTTCCGTTCGACAATCTCTCCGGCATTGGAACCATCATCTGTTTTCTCTTCGGTCACGCTCGGTTGATTTTTCTCTAGCCGGCGCACTCATTTCCTCCATTACCCGGGCGGTACGGCGGCTGGCTGCTTCCCAAACAAATACACATGTGCGGCTTGGCACTTGTGCTGTACGTAACAAGTCACGTGACTCGATGCTGTGGCTGTGATTGGTTCGGCTCTGCGCTACTTAATTTGGATTGGCTGTTCTTTTTTTTTCTTTTTTTTTTAAGAGGACAAGAGCGGCGAGGTCTATCGCAATAGTTTAATTTTTCTATCGAGAAAAAGTTATATCGCGATACATATCGTTATCGTTCTATCGCCCAGCTCTAGTCCTTTGTCAGTAAAATCAGCTGTCAGAAAGCTCGGTGCTATTTCATTCAAACCTTTTGAGAAACATGAGCTCGCCTAATCCTGCTACTATCACGAGGGATGATCAGTACTGAAGTTTAGAGATGGTCAGATTATCATTCTGGCATTTATTTCCTCTCAGATTATAGTAATGGTCTTTTACCAGCTGTAGACTTCATACTGTGCAAAATGCAGCAGCCAGACTTGTTACAAAAACTAAGGAAGCTGAACATATCGGTGTTGACTCTGTACTGGCTGTACATTACTTCAAGAACTGATTTTAAGACTTTGCTTGTTACTTTTAAAGCCCTTCAAGGCTCCTGAATATACTCAGACTACAGCTCTCATACCAGCCATTGTGCATCAAGTGATCGTCGGGCAGAACTCTGCTTACTCACGTCCTGCTTAAAGACAAAGTGTTTGATGTCGGGGCTCCTCGCTGTGGACTGACTCGCCCGAGAGAGTCCGGCTGTACTCGTGACTGTCTTCTTCTAAATCACTGCTAATTTATTGCAGTAGACTCAGATTGGATGTTATTCTTAGTTTGACACTAAACTCGAGTCTTGCATCGGTTATTTTAATCCATGTAGCTAATTTTTATCATTTCCTCCTTGTTTGTTCTTTTATTCTGTGTTTCTGGGAAGTAACGCTGGTTTTGATAACAAACAGACTTTATTAATATCTTATGATGCAATTGTCTGACCAGTGATATGATGCTAACGTGTCAGTGTGCTGACAGACCATCCAAGGAGTGTGAGCTGTGTCCGGGCAGATAAATTAAAGTAATTCAAATTGCATGAAAGTACTTTGGTCAACATCAAATTATTATTACTACAATAATACTATTGTTATATTTATTATTATTATTATTATTATGCTGTTGTTGTTGACTATTTTTAACCTTGTTTGTATTGTGGACATACATATTCATTGATCAGTGGAAAAACTTGTTATTATTTAAATGATCTTAAAACCTTTAATTTAGCCAAAAAAAGCAGAACTGATGTGTTTTGTATCGACCTCGTGTGCACATATTTCTGTGTATAATATATGTGTGTGTGTGTGTGTGTGTGTGTGTGTGTGTGTGTGCACATATATATATGGACACACACACACACACACACACACACACACACACACACACACACACACACACACTCACTCACTTTAATTCAGGCAGATTCCTTAACTTTGGAATAAAGTTCATGTGACTCATCCGCTTTACTCGAAATAAACAAACTAGCTTCAGGCAACAAGCTGCATAATTTTTTAAGCAGGTCGAGCTCATAAAGTTTTACAGTATTTTTCCATTTATGAAAGAAAAGAAGCAGAACATTTAATACATGCCCCACAGATGCGTACGATATGAACACAGTATTATAAATGAGACATAATTCATAAATAGATAAAAATGCATCAGTGCCATCCTGTAAAGTCTCCAACACTAATAGACTCGAACTGTCCCACGTATGAATAAATAAAGACGATTTTTAGCCTAATAATGAACCAGTGTGGTTTCAGGAGGCATCAGGCAAAAATATCACATCTGTAAATCTGACTCAGATCAGCTGCTCTCTCTCTCTCTGTGTCTCGCTCTCTGTCTCTCTCTCTCTCTGTGTCTCGCTCTCGCTCTGTCTCTCTCTCTCTCTCTGTGTCTGTGTCTCTCGCTCATTCATATCGTCATGACGAGAAACTGCAAAATGGCCGTCAGGCCGTCAAAGGGCTTCTTGTTAGGATGAATTCGCGCACAGAGGTGACGCTGCTTTGATTGGGAACTCATTTGTGTGTGTGTGTGTGTGTGTGTGTGTGTGTGTGTGTGTGTGTGTGTGTGTGTGTGTGTGTGTGTGTGTGTGTGTGTGTGTGTGTGTGTGTGTGTGTGTGTGTGAATGCATGACTTCTCGTGACGCACACTCCATTCTGACTCACACAGTCGGGACTTTTTTGTATGCAGTGTGTGGATGTGTCGTGTGTTTGGTGGACGTGTGCACACAGAGCTGCTCTGTGTCCCGACGCCTTCGTGTCACAAGGCCGAGCTTTGTCTGCCTCCCTCTGACTGGAATCCTTTCTCCCTTTCTACTTTCCCCAGTAGTTCACTTTGTCTGTTATTAAGCTTTGACAAGCAAATAAATGTGTTTATCACCCAGAGGAACATCGAGTCAATAACTCGTTCCCCAGAATCTCTCCCATTAACATTTAGCTTGAATTTGTCATGATTTGTCATGAAATAATTTCCCCCAGGGATCAATAAAGTATTCTGATTCTGATTTACAGCAAAGTAAGAGGCTTTCTTCATGCTGACTACACTCACAGTTTCAACGTTGTGTAATTTAGTTCTGTGGTTGTTCTTTATTTGAATGTGAATCACTCGGTGGAGACTTTATTTCCAGGGAAAACAGCCGTAACTAAACGGTGGCGGACGCAGTAAACACAGACTGTAGATGAAAGGTGGACATAGCCACAGTAATGTCATCTGCGGGTCAGCGTCAGGCCTCGAGCGCTGTTTTCACCGAAGCTGCATGCAGTAGCATCGTGTCAGTCACAAGGCCGGCCCTCTGTGGAGCATGCCCGGCCTTTTTCCTTTTGCTGAAGCTAATTAGGCCGTAACTTCCAAAAAGAACGTCGGGTTCTGTTCAGGAAGACTTTAGTGACCAGTAAATTCATCAGGTGACTGTTAACAGATCTCACAGATCGATGGAGACGCAGGACTGTGTTCCTGCCTGATTAGGTCACATGTCATCACTCCATCGCTCCAGAATCTTCCAGCTCTGGCTCTCGTCCACAGCACGTCTTTGTCCTGTCTTGCTTCTCTCACAGCAGATGGCCCCGCCCCTCCCTGAGCCTGGTTCTGCAGGAGGTTTCTTCCTGTTAAAGGGGAGTTTTTCCTTCCCACTGTCACCAAAGTGCTGCTCATAGGGGGTCATATGATTGTTGGGTCTTTCTTTGTATTATTGTAGGGTCTACCTTACAATATCAAATATATGTTGTTGTGATTTGGCGCTGTATGAATAAAATTGAATTGAAAAATGTGGGTTTAAGCGATACAGCTAACTTAGAGGTTAGGTTCGAATCTGCTCCATGTTTTCATGAATCATCACATCATTTATGTAAATCGGTCAGCTGCACATTCCTGCCGCCAATCGTCTGTACTGCCACATCCTACAGTTGCTCTCCTGGGTTCAGACATGCTGTCTGCAGAAGGTTTCACTTTAGCTTTGTGCAGCAGCAGACATTAAATGATGATAAAATGTGGCCGTAGAGGGATGCAGGGGTGGTCAGACTGGATTCAGACCAGGGGCTGTTCCCGTTTGTCTGTTTTACACCACGTCATCGCCTCGGTCATGACTTCTCCTTACTGTGACCCAGAAATCAGCTCGTCTTTATTCCTCTAGGAGACAGGATGCACAGGTGGAGACAGGATGCACAGGTGGAGACAGGATGCACAAGTGGAGACAGGATGCACAGGTGGAGACAGGATGCACAGGTGGAGACAGGATGCACAAGTGGAGACAGGATGCACAAGTGGAGACAGGATGCACAGGTGGAGACAGGATGCACAGGTGGAGACAGGATGCACAGGTGGGAACAGTCTTTCCATGAACCGGCTCGACCGTCTGCAGCCTCAACGTTGGTCCGAGCTGCTTTTCTGCTCACGGTTGTAAACAGCGATCCTCTGAGTTAGTGTAGCTGATCTCTTCAGCTCAAAGCAGTCTGACCTTTGACCTTTTTCATCATTAGGGGGTTTCAGTCTACAGAGCTTCTGTTTTTCACTGTTCTGTGTAAGATCTGTGGTTAAAAGCAGTATCGATAACCGATCAGTGAAATTTACATTATTTCTTCTTTCCCCAGTAAATTCAACATCTTTGGAGTTTTAACTGAAGATCCGACAGCGCCACCTTCACGCCTCGGCTTTGTTAACGATGGCTCCTGAAAATTAAGATTTTTTTTTTTATTCCACTTTTGTGGATGTTTCAAACTCTGTTATTCAACAAAATGATTTTTCAAGTAGTCGACGGTGAAACCGGCCTCTCCACGGCTCAGGCACCGAGACGGACACAAACACATTTTTGATTAAATTATAAAGACCCAAACAATATGGATTAAAGCTGGAGCTCGGCCTAATTAGTAATCGGGTTATCCCGCTCTGCATGATGGCGTAATGCTCTATTGTCTTTGCACGTCCACATACGTGTAGTTTTCACATCAAAGAATGTGTAGAGTGGGATTATGCATTTAATCCTCCTTCAGATTGAAAGTGGAGACACTCAAAGGCTGGCAGTGCAGTAAAGGGATGATAATTATGAGTGTCTCTGTCTGACAGCGTCTCTGAAACGCCACATGTGCTTATTATTAGATGAGTGGATGTGCTTTTATTCCAATGATTTCCAGTTTCAGACCGCTGACTCACCGTGGATTTGACGTGCTGATTTTTCACTTTTAGCTTCAGTGGTTTTGCAGCTTGAGAAAAAAAAGTCTCAAGTCCGGGGTTCAAAGCTTGGCTACGACTCATTGCCGTCTTATCGGGTGGAGGTTTTTCGGTGCTTGCGGATGTGTTTTGGGCACGAAAGTCCATCAGATATGTGAGAATACTTTCACAGTAACAAGCCATCTTATCATACGTATTCCTTTCACATGCAGCGTGTTTATGAGAGCAAATAACATCCCATTTCCTCCAAGAACACTCCGGCTGGCAGAAGGAAAGAAAGATGGGAGGCAGACAGCAGGATTGGGTGGTAAGGGCGTGTCTACGAGATGAAGGAAATTGAGAGAGAGCTGAAGTTGGAGAGGATGCGAGAGAGACACGGCAAAGAAGGGAGGGAAACAGATAAACCAAACAGCAGGGGTATGGGAAGCAAAAGCCTCTGTGATAAATGACAGAATGATTGAATTGGAGAGATAAACTGAAAGAGAGTCGGAGATGGAAAAAGGATGACGAGACTCGATACGCTTTTGGAAATTATTTAAAGGAAAATTCATTCCCAGTGAAATCTAGCAGATACTTAAGAGAGAAATTAGGAGAAAGGGGGAGCCATAAAAATGAAAAGCACAGAGGAAGATGAAGGAAGGAAGGAAATGTAGCTGGAGGGAGCTGGCACACGGACAGGAGGTGCTTCATTCCTCTTTCTCTGTTTAATCGGCTAATGCACTCTCTGGATCCTGCTAAGGGGATGATGGGAAGGAGGCAGGAAAAAGGAGGAGAAAGAGAGGGCGGTGTGCTAATTAGAGCTTGACGTCAGCCTTCATAAAGGATGGAGAGGACTGAAGGATGGCCGATAGGTGGGTGGGTAGAAGATTGAACTAATGACACGAGGGGTTAATGGATGGAGGGTTGGGTGGGTGGAGCAGGAGGTCTCCTCAGCACTGCCTGTGGAGAAAAAAGGTGCAAGACAGATTATTTGGACATGCTTTGTGGCTGGACGGATTTAATGGTGCTCCGTGGAGCACATCAATAAATCATCGGCACGTACGCTACATTTGGAGACATTAGTGCAGTTGCAATGAATAAAACAATATCTGAGAAGTATGGTAACATGTTGTCCAGCTTTTAATAATGAAGGAATACGTCTGGATCCTTCTAGAAACCAAACCAGCAGCGGTTTGGTTTCACCTTACTGGAGAAAATCCAGATGTGACTGTTTAGCTGCACCGAGCAGGTAAACCAAAGCTGTCGTGCTTATTTCCAATCATAGCTTTCAGACATCGATGTGATTGTGCTGGCCTCGTGTGGCCTCGTGTGGCTTTGTGTGACCCTGTGGGGCCTCGTGTGACCCTGTGTGGCCTCGTGGGGCCTCGTGTGGCCTCGTGGGGCCTCGTGTGGCCTCGTGGGGCCTCGTGGGGCCTTCTCAGGTCATTGTCTGAAACGAACTGTTTAAAACTGTCTTCTGATTGGCTGGGCCTTATAAGCAGAAGATTTGAATAGCAGGTGGGTGGAGCTTCTGAGTGACCGTAGTAATGGGACCTGCTTTGACTGACGGCACTCGTGGTCGGAGTTTCGAGCAGTCGGAGCTTTTGGCTCCGTTCATAACCGAGCTCATTATTAGAAACTGGCCAACCTTTAGATTCTTGGTTCTTTTTGCACTCATGAATAGAAATATACGATCCTTTCTACCACCTAAACAGACAGACCCATCCTGTAATAGCTGACACTATGCTAATAATTGTAAGATTTTATCAAAAACAACAACAAGAAAATAAAGTTAATGTGAAGAAAAAAAATATTCCTTTAAAAGAAATTATGCAAATATGAAAACAATTTATTAAACTGAACTGAAACAATAATAAAAAATGATTTTGGCCAATAGAAATAAAAAAAGGACTGACAGACGAAGTCAGCCCGGAGTCTCTGTGGATGATGATGTTTGCAGACGACGCTGTAGTGTATGAATGAAACCGGCGGAGATGCAAGGAGCAACGAAGTGAAGGTCATCATCCAGATCATCCAGAGCCATGGACAGTCACAGAGAGGTGAAGATGAGCGTGCAGGCAGGGTGCATGGAGACAAGTATCCGGGGGGAATTGCGACACAAGGATGGCAGCCAGAGTGAAAAGGAAGGATTACAAAATGGTAGTGAGAGCTGCTGTGATGGTTGAGAGATGGTGGAGCTGAGCTGAAGATGTTCACTGGGAGTGAGCCACATGGATCAGAAATGAGTCCATCAGAGGGAGAGCTCAGAGAGGAGAGGCTGAGAGGGTTTGGACGTGCAGAGGAGGGAGGGTGGAAATGTTGGACAAAGGAGGATGAAGATGGAGCTGCCAGGCAGGAGGAGAAGAAGAGCTCAGAGGAGGTTTGTGGATGTAGAGGAGGAGGACATGCAGAGGGTCGGATGCTGGGATAGGAGGAGGTGGAGGCAGATGATCTGCTGTTACCCAAAAATAAATATCGTGCAGTAAATGTGTGGAGTTTGTGTCTTTGTCAGTTTGTTCAAATTTGTAAATCCAACAAAAACAAAACCGCTTCAGTGCTGCCACTGCTGTTTGTCTCTGTTCGACCTGCAGACAAACGAATGCACGCTAAAGTTTCACCCACGCAGGCCCATCAGTGCTCAAAACCTTTAGTGTTGGCTGCGTCCTTCTGCTGAGCGAGGACTTGTAGCAGGGCGATGTGATCAGCCATGGATGGATGTAGAGAGAATTAGAGACTGTCATAAATAGCTTACCGACAGACTGACCGCAGCGCGCACTTCCTGGAACAGATCAATACTAACCTGCCCCGAGCGCCGGACACTAAACAGTGTGTGTGTGTGTGTGTGTGTGTGTGTGTGTATGTGTGTGTGTGTGTGTGTGTGTGTGTGTGTGTGTGTGTGTGTGTGTGTGTGTGTGTGTGATATCATTTTAACCCTGCATGCATGGCGGCCTGCAGCTCTCAGCTTCTTTTTAAAAAACAAAATAAAATCATCAAATCTTTCTTCCTCCTCTTCCTCCTCTTCCTCCGTGGTTGCTCCATTTGCTCCAGCTTCAGTCTTTCCGTGTCTCTTTGTCTCTTCGTCCCGTGTTCGTCCTTCTCTCTCTGTCAGACATGTTTTCAGGATCAGGCTGCTTCTTTTGTTCTCCAGAAACTCTTGTAGCTCTATTATTAGATCAGAGAGCACGTTCGTGTTGGGAAATTGATAATGCTGACCTAGTTTTAACACATCCTTACACACCGACAGATGTGAGATTTCATACATAAACACAACAATCTAAACAGTTTTTGTCTTTGTGCATCGCATTGTGTGTACGAGGGCACTTCTTGGGAACTTGGTCCCCGAAAATAAAAAGTGTTATGTTTATCCGGCGCCCCCTTCAGGATAATCTTGGCGTGCACTTCTGAACCTCTTCCATGGCGTTGCTATTTTTAGATTGTTTCCTAAATGCACATTAAAGAGAGCGAGAGAACATCAGCTGACTGGATGTCACGTGATGATTGGTGCTGAAGGATGAGCCGTGTGTGACGCATCGGTCGCTCACTGAAGGATATGATAGCAGCCGTGACGGGATCTGATCTCGATCTCCAATAGATTTATTCATGTATTTA